>NC_135712.1:137895362-138195362 GCF_964656455.1 Halichoerus grypus
GAGCATGCGACTCTTGATCTCGGGTGTGTGAGTTCAAGCCCCACGTTGGGTGTAGAGAGGACTTAAAAATAAAATCTTAAAAAAAAAAAAAAAAGATCGGAAGGTTAATAACACAGATTCAGCAGCACAAGTGTGATCCTCGATATCTTAATGATGGTAACTTGTGTGACACTGCTATGTGACAGGCATTCTGCTCCTGCTTGTCATTATGTCACTTTACAGTGATTTATCATTTAATGCTCACAATGACCCGATGAGACACACTCTCATTTTATACAAGGAAAAATTGAAGCTCAGAGAAGTTAAGTAACTTGCTCACAGTCACACAGTAAGTAGCAGAATTAGGATTTGAGCCCAGACTGGTGGGCCTCAGAATTCACACTTCAAACCACATGCCTCGACTTATCTGTAAAGATGGGGAGTTCCCTGAAGGAATATCCAAAAAGAGCTTGGGGACTGCTCCCAGTTGGAAGATTGGTGATCATTATTTTTTCAAGTCTTCTTTAGCAATGTCTTTCTTAAGAACTACAATTAAAACACTTTGAAACTGTCATTCTTCTCCAGAAATATTGAAAAATCACTGTTACGAAAGAAAAACACGACAGTGATAGCATTTCCATAAACTTCATTCCATATGGAAACTTCAGAATCTTGTCAATGTCCCCAAGTGCATCTTGTTGCCCTGATGTGTTATGCTCTCATCTCCAGCACTAACAAAATCTCCTTCTTAGTCAACTAGAAGGTGCAGGGAGGATGTCCACTATCCACCTGCTTCTAGCCACTCTCCCACCCACCCTGGTCTTCTTGGAAAGAGAGTAATGCAGCCCCTCATTTAGAGCTTTCCAAATCTATAGACAGTGACCCAGGAGCCATGGCACAGCTTTCGAATTCTGGATGTTGCTTTCATTCTTGCTAGTTAAGCTTTGGTTAAAGGAGTATATATATGGTGCACTGGCAAGAGAGGGAAAACCAGCTTGGGGGTGGGGCTTCCAGAGCTGCCCCCCAGTCCCCCACCCCTAGCCCCAAAAGTTGGCAGCTGTGCAGGCCACATTTGGCCCGAGTTACTGCCCTGACACACGCCCTTGGAGCACCGCCAAAGGCCTCTGGAACCTCGGTCTTAGCTGCTGCCATTCTGCCTGCTGGGGGTTGGTTTCTCGGCAGGGCAGGGAAGATGTGGGAGGGGTTTGTGGGTGTGTGTGGGTGTGTATGCGCCTTCTAATTCCTGTGTTTGCTTCTGGGGGACTTTCCTACTTTATTGCTCTGACTGGAAAGAAAGGAGGGCATTATTTCTGGATGCTTAGTTTCTTTCTTTTTTACTTTTCCAGTTGTACTTTTGGTCCTTATGCTGGGATAACTGTGTGTGTGTGTGTGTGTGTGTGTGTGTCTTAGATATAGTCTAGGTATTCTCAAACTTGCTGGCAGGGACTATGCCATCCTCTTGCCCAAGAAGTTCCGTGTGGTCCTAAGGATGTCATTGTCTTCTGCCAACACCTGGGGCACTGTCCTTCTCATGAACCCCAGACCATTTGCGTTCCCATCCCTGCCCATCCCATCTGTGTGGCCTTGAACAGTTACATAACCACTGTGCCCCCAGTCTCTTGCCTGTAAGGACAAAATACGAAGTCTACCTATCTCCTAGAGTCATTATGGGGTTCAAATGGATTAATATATGGAACGTGCTTAGAATGGGGGCGGTGGCCAGCCCACAGTACATGCTCCACAAAGGTTAGCTATTAATATTGTACTGTTATTATTTGACTAGACTCTAGAGATTGTTTCTGTCATGTAACAGTACTAGTCATATTAAGATAGGACTTACCCACCTTTCCCCAAATACTCTAATAATGAAGTGGTAGCTATTATTTTAATGTATTTTTATGGAGTTCACGAAGTATCAACCCTGCCATGTAGTAAGTATGCTTGCCATCTCCACTTTTTATATTAGGGAAGCAGAGGCTCTGGAAGCTAACGTGACTGCTGGTATGTGGCAGTTAGGAACCTAGTTTACGCCTTCAGTCTGCTAGGATGCCAGGCCCACCTCTCTGGCACTGCAAGAAATCATCTTACTTGCTGTCCCACTGCTTTGTCCTGAAGTTTCCCCACAAGTAGCATTCTTACCCTAGATCAGCGTTTTCAACCTCAGCGCTATTTATAATTTGGGCCAGATAATTCATTTGGGGGAAAGGGGGGAGCAGGGCTGTCTTGTGCATTGTGGGATGTTTAGAAGCATCCCTGCCCTCTGCCCACTAAATGCCAGTAGCAGTTCCCAATTTTGACAGCCACCATGTCTCCAGACATTGCAAAATGTCCCTTTGGGGGGGGCAAAAATCAATGTTGGTTAAGAACCGCTCCCCTAGATTAAGGAAGATAGAAGGGAAATGTTAGGGGGAGGGTGGTGGAGGTAAGGGTTGGCTATCACTTACTAAGCACTTACTGTGTGCCAGGGAAGTTGCAAATATTGTCTCCATTTCACCAACAGGTATTTTTTTAAGATTATCTGCATTTCCTGAAAGAGACACTAGGGCTGACAGAAATAAAGAAAACTGGCCATTAAATTAGTAAGTGGCACAAGATAGATCCAAATCCAGGTTCATCTGGCAGGAAAGCCCACGCCCTTCCCATCACTTCCTACATACGGTTTTCTGCAGGCTTATGATGTTTTAGTTCTTTTTAGGAACCAAGAAAACCCACACAGTGAGGATTAAGTGGGTTTCAAAGTTATTTTGACGCCTCTCCTGAGTGTATACCTATAGAAACAAAACAAAACCAAAAAACTTCTTTGCAGCCAGCTTATAACCAAGTAAGCAGAGCATCATTTTGTTGAGAAAGGTAGTTTTGGCTCAGTTTTCTGTCAGCACACTTGAACTTTCTCAGCTCTTGGAATATAGCAAGGATCCCCATGTGACAAAGCCTAATTTCATTGTCCTCTTCCTTAAATACAGTATTCCAACAAGTATCCCTTCATAACTTTTCTGTTAGGCTGGTATCACTGTGGTTTTTAATAGATATTAGCAGTACCTAAGCAAAGAATTGTGTATCTGAGATGATATATATTTTAGAGCTCCAGTTTTAATCAACTTTATGTGCAGGAAATTTGAACAGATAATAGAATGTCATTTATTAGATGCAATAATTGCTTTTTTAGAAATTATAGGAATCCTGATTAGAAGGGGAATATTGAGCTGAATCATTTGGTGTTGAGATAAACTCTTCAGGGGGACCTTAATATTGCGATGCCATTAGCTTCATCTATACGTGACTCCCGAGACCGTTCCCCCATTTGCTCAGTTAATTCAGCGCTCCATTTCTGATGCCTCTCAGTTCACATCATTAATAAGTAGTTAGATGTGTCCGCCTGTTAAGTGATTTTAAGGGAGAATTTATTTGAACCCTGTCATAAGCTATCTTAGCATGTCCTAGAAAATAGTGATATAAAGCATCGTCTGTTAAAAACGTCACCCCAAACAAGCTGTGAGATAATTTTCGACTATGTTCCTCGAAGCAAGAAAGCATATTATCAAAATGAAATGTAGGTGTTGAACGTGTCATGGTCCCTTATGAAAATATGACAGCACTTCCCATGGTCTAAGTCAGTCCCAGGAATAATGCCTACTGCTGGCCCTGAGCCCAGGCAGGTGTAGCTGTAATACAGTGATTAGTGGATGCTGAGCCACGCTCTCTCTTTTTAAAGCCCGAACTATTTTGTCGAATTTAACCATGTCTGGAATCAGATCAGTGTTTGGAAAATTATAACCATGAATTAAAAGAAAGGGAGGTACACCATCCTGCTTTTCTCAAATTGGAGTAAATAGGCCTGACCAGACCAGACCCAGGGGCGTTTTTAGCAAAGAAAATAAATGAGGGAGTAGGAAAAAGGGAAGGCAAAAAGCTGTGGGTTTTCGTAAAATAATAGCGATGTCTGTGAAGCTATTTCAGTCTCTTTTGTAAAGGTGAGAGTGGTGTTGTGTTTTTAAATTCCCGATTCTAAGGGGGCAGAGGTCCTGGTCCTTCCCCTCCCCCTGGTTTTGGGGAGGAGTTAAATGAGTTAATACATATTAAGCAACGAGCACAGCCCCGGGCACCTAGTAAGTGCTCAGTAAATAGCAGATACACTATTAGTTCAGGCTCTTCCTGTGCAACTTTGAACCCGCTGCCAACTACAGTCCACTGCCAGAATTTCGTGGGAGAGAACGAAGACTTCTGGCTTCTGGTGAGCATAAACACACACACAGCCTGAAGTTCTCAATGTATTAAGTACTTAACAAGGTGGAGTATTTATTAAGGACCTGTGTAAAGGGGAAGCTGACAGAGTTCCCATGCCAGATTGACTCAGCAAACTGGGGTTTTTTCAGGAGGTTAGGGCAGTAACAAGACATTTTTATGTCATGGTGTCTCAAATGTTGCTAACGTGCATAGGAATTATCGGGGGGTTTTGTTTTGATTCGGCAGGCCTATCGCGGGTGGAGCTGAGAGTCTTTTTAACCAGTTCCCAGGTGATGCTGATGCTGCTGGTCCGGGGACCAAACTTTGCAAAGCAAGGCTTTCTTTAAGGACTGCGAAATCAAAGTCTTCCCCCGGTCCCTGCTTTTGTCCCCTGCCTGTGTTCAGCACCTGTTGCATGTGTGGTCAGAATAGCAGGGATTCTCATAACCCAGCTCCAGTCCTCTGCCAGGATCCCGGGTGACCCGGGCAAACACACACTCCTTCAGGGTCACGGGCAGGTTACTGAGTCAAGACTGCCAGAGCCCCGCGTTGATGTTTTCCTTCTCCCCCCTCCCCACCCCCCACCCCCTCCCTTCCTTGCCTGCCCCAAACCCCGGACTAATCTTGGAGCTGCTTAATAATAACAAAGCCAGCAGCAGAGTGAGGCGAGACAATTTCAAAGCGAAGGTTCTGTTTGGCAATCACCTAACTTCACAATGCGATTTACAGATTTGCAAATTCCATGTGTGGAAACAAACCGCTTCTCCTGAAGGATGATTAAAAGCTGACCTCCCCCCGTCCCCGCCATAAGGCGACAGGAAAATTAAATGAGCGACAGTTTGGAGGGTTTTTTTTTTTTTCTCTTCCATTCTAACGTTTCGAGGCATGTAAATTATATTTTAATAAAAGGTCTACACCCGCCTCGCACGCGCATGCGCACACGCAGGCAGCGGAGAATCTGGTTCTAATTACTTGTACTTTAGTTGAACTTTGGCGTTTCCTTTGACTTTCTCCCTAATGTATGTGAGCTGTGGGCCTTGCAATCCTGCAGTGAGTCCACAGAAAAAGGGGGAAAAATCCAGACCGGCTCTCTTTGGTGCCAACAAAAATGAAGCCCCACTGAATGTTTTGACCAAATGCAACACTTTGCTATTCTCCCTTAATTAGCTGAAATTACTCCCTCCCACCGGGTCCCGGAGCTCTGGGCTCAAAATTCCCCTGGGGCCATGCAGGAAATGCCTTTTGCTTTACAACTCCTTTTTCTTTTAAGGCTCAGCTGCCCAGAGAGTGCATTAAAATACTGTCTTAATCATCGAAGGTTCTAGTAAAAAGGCAGGGCTTTCATAACGTTTGATGCCTGCCTGCCGCTAATCAGGCCCCAACATAAAATCCCGAAATCTGTCAACATGGTTTAGGCAGCACTAAATTAGTTCTCACAAAGAAAAAAAAAATAGTATACTGTGCTCTCTCTTAAAAATGTTATCTGCTACTTAATCTAACCTTTAGAAAAATGCCAAGCATGTTAGGAATCGTGAAGGGAGCTATTGTTGGAGACTTTCCGTGTGTTTAAATGTCACTCAGGTGTGTTGTAACAACAAGGACATTTATACTGTGTTTTCTCAGGTAAGTTAAGTTCGCGAGTGCCAAGTCCTCTTAAAGAGGCAACAGCGTTAATGCTTGCTTGCTTGCTTTCCTTTTTGTTTGTTTTCTTTCCTTTTTGTTTGTTTTCTTTCTTTTTTGTTTGTTTTCTTTTATTTGGGGGATGAATTAACCCCCGGAGTTGTGGCAGCGATCAAGAAAGCTGTGTCACTTGGGAGCGCTGGTCTTCTGCTCTTACACCAGCTCCAGCTCGGTCGGTGGAGATTCTCTTTCGTCTGTTTTTGTTTGGTCTGCAGACCTCTGGATCCGAAGCCCGTCCCAGTGGGGCTTCTCAAAGTACCATCTGCGGACCGCTGCCAGTTCCCCAACTGCCTGTTTCCAGTACGTGAGGAGAGGAGAGGAGAGGAGGGCAGATACCGCGCGCGGTTAGAAACTTTTACGGCAATTAAGAGTCATTTTATGTCGAATACAGCTTGCTTTCTCCTTTAAGCGGTCGCTTGCGTTTTAGATCTCTTGTTCAGTTTCATTCCTTTTTTTCTAAAAATTAATTTTGTTGTAGGTTCCCCCCCACCTCCACCCCAGGGATTTGTTTTTATTGAATTTTATCACCCCGTGAAGGACCGGGGCAGGGGAGTTAGAAACGGTCCTTTACCATAGAAAGTATAGAAAGTCTGAAAATCGCTACCCGCCCCCGGTCCAGGAATTCTGTTGCTAGTGGCTGATCTGGACCACACTTTGAGGAACATTCATTGAAAAGCAAACCAGACCTGTAAGGAATTTTTCTAGAAGGAAGGTGATTCTAGCTTTGTTTCCCTAGTGACAGCCACCTCCATGTTGCTGGGATGGAAAGGTTTCAGATATAGGCTAGAAGCTTCTGTCAGCGCAGGTTTGGTTGGGCTCACTGCCTCCTTTCGCATGTGTGCGCGGCCCAAAGAAGCCCCCTCAGCATGCCTGGTGCTGACTCTGCTCTGGGCAGGGACCCATGGAGCCAAGCATCCATCCAGCCCTGAGTAGCAGAAGTTCCTCTGTCTTGGCCATTCCCTGACAAAGCAAGGCAGCCCATCTGGTTAGCAGTTTGGATGTCACATTGGAGGCTGCTGCTTACTGGGGATGCAGTCACCAGACAGAACTGAATAAGTCAATAAGTAAGCAAGGAAATAAATAAAAGCAAGAGGCCAAAAGCAGATCCAAATTATTCCTCAAAGACTGCTTCCCCAAACTGAAATCACATCAGGATGGCTGGAGTGCAGTTGTTTTATTGAATGACACAAGCCTCTTTTCCCCCTGGGAAGTCTAAAAACTGCTTTTTTGGCCTGCCTGAGATCGCTGAATGAGCTAATACAGGACACATTGTCTGCTGAGCCTGCAGAGTTTTCGAGCAAAAATTTTATCATTCCATAGACTGATTGTGCTTGCCTGGAATAAGGAACAAAATGTTTGAGACCTCTCAAGGGCATTTGATGAATCTAACTCTAATTTAAAGGGACTAATAGATTATTGATTTAAGCAGGATGACAGTGAACAGATCAATGGCCAAGCACTGTGTAGCTCTCTTAAATACCAACAATGGCTAGTGGGAGGGGAGCCAGAGGCTGCCCCCCTCCCTTGCTGCCCACTGTCTTTATTGGTGGTGTTGGTAGGGGGAAGACAGAAGGAGAAGAGGAGGACTAATAAACTTTGCCAAAGTATATTTTTACTGAAAAGTCCAGAGGTTTCGTTAAAGTACAGATCTGCTTTTATATTGATGCCATATCCTGGTTGTAATTCTAGAACTTGCCTTGATGTGTTTGCTTAAGGCTAGTTTTGGCATTCAACCATACCACGGAGATTTGCTTTTCTGTTTGGCTTCGTATTGTTCTCTGTGGTATAGACCACACAAAGGAAATAAGTTATCAGTTTGGAGGGGGATATTTGAGTATATATTAACACTAATATTGAATTCTTTACCCCCAGTGGGACAGTTTTTCTGAGGATGATTATTTCTTGTCATATATAAGTCTTTTTCTATTTATGTTTGTATGGGATTCATTTATGGCGTTTGTAGGATTCAAATTACAAACCTCAATAGAAAGCATTCATTCATCCTTCAGAACACAGCCTGGTCACCTCCTCTGGGAAGTCTCCTTTGATTTCTCTGGGCTCAAAAAGGTTTTTAGCTCTGTCATTGTATTATATCCGTGGTCCTCAGACTGCTACAATTTGGAGTCACCTGGGACTTTTTTTTTTTTTTTTTTAAACACCCATGGCTCCCACTCCCAGACATTCTGGCGTAATAATTTTGGGATACAACCTGGGCATTAGAATGTTTAAAATCTCCCTACGTAGGTCTAATGTACAACCAGGTTAGAGAACCACTGTATTACATTCTCATTGTTGATTTACTTTCCATCAGGCAAAACCATCAAGGCTAAGGCATTATACAATGCACCATCCATAGCAGATAACACAATGCCTGGCTGGTGTAGTCTAGTCACTCAGCAAAATGCATGATTGAACACACGAACATCCACTGCACAAATATGGGAAGGTTCATAGCATTACTGGTGAAATCACGACAGCTTCAATAAAAGTCTAGAGCCTTCACTATTGATTGTTTACAACAGAACATTTCCATTCACGACAACTGTTCAGGAAAAGTGTTCTGGGTTCATCCATTTGTTATAAGTGACTCTTATCCATAGAAAAAGGCTTTTACCAAACTTTGTAAAATGTTTTGGGGTTTGTGAAGTCTCCCGCCTTTTCACACCTGTACTTTGCCCCGAGTTTCTTGGGTATTAAACCGCCCAAGTTCTGTTTCCTCTCTTTGGGAGGGTGAAATGCTGGATTCCCTTTAGGACATGTATTTGAAGTGACATATTTATGGAAATTACCACCCACTTTTGAAATTCAGGGCATAACTCTGACAGCTGAATCCAGCCCTAACAGAATTCTATTTACAACTTTCCTAGACAAGCCAGATTAGCTGTTCTACATGAGCGAGTAGAACATTAAACCCCCCCCCCCCCACATTGCTTCTGTGGAGAACACAGTGCAGGACTGATTGTGGTGGTGATGACACAACTCTGTCAGAGTTGTTGAAACACTTGGGTGGAAGTAGAGCCATACAAATAAAACCTATCCAAGACTTTGGGGAGGCATTTAGGGAAGGACTCCCTTATGTTGATATATTGGGAGTGACCTAGCCTTCCTGGAAGTCAATTTATCAACATGAATTAAAAACTAACAAAACATTTTTAAATAACCATACCTTTTGAGCTAATAATTCCACTTCTGAGAATTTATCTTAAATAGACATTTGCTGAGATTAGCTACAAAGAGGTTCACATAATGGAGTCTTTTGCAGGAAAAATATTTATGGGCAAGGACATAAACTCATGACATAATAAGTTAGACAGAGTCCCAAACAAAATCTGCAGTATAAGCCCACTTTAGTAAACAAACAAACCAAAATCATTTATATGCATAGAAAAGTGTTCTAGAAGGATATATGCTAAGGTGATAACCATGCGTTTTTCTCTAAGTAGAAGGTTTGGGGGTGATTCTCTGCATGTTTGTTTTTCTTAGATTTTAACAAAGAGCGACACGTTATTCTGTACTTTTTAACAAGTACTGTTTTCTTGTTGATGTCATTATTACTCATTTGCTTTCAGTGAAGCTGATTAGCTTAGTGTGGGGACTGCTTTTGCGTTTACAGCTTGATAGCTGATCTGATAAGCTTTAGTAACATCTTAGATGCCAATCTTTATGCCAAGCTGCCCAGAGTAAGGGCTGTCTTCATCCCAGACATCTTGCTTCTGACCAGTAAAGACTGTAATAGATTTAACTACTAGACCTGCATTACTCTAATGAATTCATTCCAAGATACTTCTGAATTATGAGAATACTATAATTATAGTTGATTCTACTCCAAAAGGATAATTAATTTTTTAAGGAAGCAAATGAGTATATGAAAGCTATTTGATTTGTAATTGTGTTACCTTAACACCTTAGAGGGGCACTTAGTACTTGGAATGAAGAAGCAAAAGGAACAGGGAAAAGTTCATGTATTAATTCACAAATATTTATTGATAACCTGCCTACTATGTGCCAGGACCTCTTCTTGGCCTGGAACATAGTTGTAAATGATGCAGATAAGTTCCTTGGCCTCATGAAACCCATAGTTGGAAGGTAACAGAGGTAGAATATAAAATTGTACATTCTAAATTTTGATACTAGCTAGGGTTTTACAGAAAATAAAATAACGGGGTGTAGTGATCAGGAGTGGGAAGGGGCATTTTACTTAGAAAAGCCATCTCTGAGGAGGTGACATTTGTTTTAAGATCTAAGAGATGAAAAGGAACCAGACATGTGAAGGTCTGAGAATTTCCAGGTAGGGGAAATGGTTAGTGCAGTAGCCTTACATTGGTACAAGAGCTTGGCCTATTCAAGAGATGAAATAGAAGCCAAGTGTTTAGAAGTTGATAAATGAGAATGATGAACTCAGTGATGTTGATGTTGCTAAGGGGCCATATCATAAAAAGCCTTGTTGAACACAGTAATGAGATTGACTTTGATCTAATTGGCTACTATTGGAGGGCCTTAGACAAGTAAGGGATAGGGATTGCTTTTGCCTTTTTGAATGGTTGTCTGCCTATGTATTTGAAGAAGGGACCCTAGGGTAGGAGCACAGGCATGGGGAGACCACTGATGAGGCTGTGGCAGTAGCTCAGGTGAGAGGTGATGGTGGCCCACTGGCCTGGCATGGTAGCAGGATTACGAGATGAGGATGGATTCACAATATGTGTAAGGAGTAGAGTTGCCCTGACTTCCTGAAGGTTTGGCTGTAGGACAATAAAGTCAGTAGAATATCTAGTCTGGAAGACTGTGAGTAGCGGAACAACTGGAAATCTTACACTCTGGCGAATATACTGTATATTGTAAAGAAATATGGAGGTTGGAAGATTCTGGAACATTATTTGATGACTTTGGGTCACTCACTCCCTTCCCCATTTCCATCATACTTGATGTGCATTTTTGCCTGTGATAGGAAAAGGGCCAGGTCTTGCTTTGACTTGGAACATAAATCTGGAGAGAAGGGATGGGAGAATAAATTCTATGAATTCCTATTTCCCATGGAATTTGGGTGGTTAAAAAATGAAATAGGAAATCCTGTATTTTTAAATCTAGGATAAAGAGCAGCGTGACTCTGCTGTCATCAGTACAACCCATTGCTTCTCAAACATTAACTGTACATTTGGCCATCCGAGGGTTTTGTTAAAACTCAGATTCTGATTCCCTAGGCTTGAGCTGGGGCCTGATGCTCTGTTTTCTGATAAGCTCTGTGGTGACGCTGAGGCTGCTGGTCCAAGGAGCAGTCTTGGAGTGGCCAAGGTCTTACCGATGCTGTTATTAATGAAGATCCGTCATGGCTGCATGGCCCTCCCCAGATGCTTGTCCAATGGCTGTTGTGGGCATTTTCTCCATTTGTCCTGGGAAATTTACTTTTGGCTAAGTGAGCAACAGGGTCAAACAAGTCATTTCAGAGACTCTACACGAATCAGAAGCTAGGGGAAACAGAAGAGCAGAAAGAGCTTGGGGGTTGCAGTGTGAAGATCTGACTTTGTGTCCTGGCTCTACCACCGGCCTGTTGATCTTGGACGAGTCACGGCACTCCCCCCGCCACCCTCCCCCCCCGAGTTTCTGTGTCTCTGGAGGGTAGCATGGTGAGAAAATCATGTCCCTCACAGTGCTGTGATGCACCGAGAAGGAGAGAGGCAGATGTGCTTGCTCTGTGAACTGAAGGGCACCATGTCCGTGTCCGTGTCCCCACTGCTGGGCCGACAATGACACGTTTTTGTGGGCCTATCCTTGCTGGTGTTCTTGCTGAACTTGGGGCAGAGGCCTATGATTTCGCTGGTGAAAAAGACATGAAATGACCCATTTTCTCTTTTTTTTCTCCCCTCCTCCCCACCCCCCACTCCATCTCCACCACAGCGATTGAAACACAGAGCACCAGCTCTGAGGAACTGGTCCCAAGCCCTCCGTCTCCACTTCCTCCCCCTCGTGTGTACAAACCCTGCTTCGTCTGCCAGGACAAATCATCAGGGTACCACTATGGGGTCAGCGCCTGCGAGGGCTGTAAGGTGAGTACCCGCGCCTCTGCACCCAGCATGCACTCCTTCTCCACGTGCTCCGTGGGGGGTGGGGGGGACCTGCTCAGCTCTAGAAGCAGGCTGCTTTGCCATCTTGTGATGCCACCTCCAGTGTGGTGGGCTCGGTTGTATTTGACGGTTGCATTGCTTCCTTCTATTTCATCAGTTAAAAATTCAGAAACTTCTGCAAACGACTGATGGGGGCCAAATGCTTCTAGGGCCCTTAAAATAACAGAACAGTTCTTTTCAGGTAACAAGAGTTTTTTGAAGGAGTCCTGAACAGCATCATCCTGTTTCTCTTTAGAACATGCCGTCTGCTGTCTTTGTAGTTTTATTTTATTTTTAAATATGACTGACAGTCCCCTAAATCAACTTGCTGAGAATCCAAGGTTAAAATTGGGATTTATCTTCTGGCTGTTTCCTCAGCCCTGTGGCCTTTGAATTACAGTTTGATTTTCAGCCTGTAGGGACTTGCTACTGTGTGCGTGCATCATAAATTCAGGAGAGCTGGATTTAAAATTCCAGCCTACGGAGTAGTGGGGGCTGAACATGTGTCAGAGAGGATATGGCTGCTTTGAATCAAGCTAGACAATTGCTATCGAGTCCAACAGTCTTAATTGAATGAAAGAGCTGCTTTTTTTTTTTTTTTTAGAGAGAGATAAAAGAAAAACAAAGAATGACTTCATAGACAAATCCAACTCATCCACAGTTTTTCAAAGGAACTATGGCTGTCTTGAGCTAGCCCTTTCCCAGATATACAGCTTTTTTAGGGTCCCTCCTACAGCTGGTCAGATCTGTTCTGTATCTAGCTCCATTGGATGATTCATTGTAATTATAAGCATGCTGGAATATTACAGGTGCTCCCATCAGGTGCTCCGTGGCATTTTGTATTTGGCTTATCAGAGTTAGCATTTATTATCAGCATATGGATTGGTTAGGTGCTGCAGTGTAACAAACCATCCTAAAGCTGGGTGGCCCAAAACAACCACCTTGCATTTAGCTTATGGTTCTGTGGGGCAGCACTTTAGGCCAGGCTCCTTTGGGTGGTTCACCTGCTCTTAGCTATGCTCCGCTGTGTATCTCTGGCCAGCTACAGGTTCCCTAGGTGGTTGTGCTTCTGGGGATTACCGAAGGCTCCTGCTGCTGGGGACTCTTGGCTCTTCCTCATGTGGTCTCTCATGCCTGTTGGGCTGGTACTGGCTTACTTGCACAGGCAGGGTTCCGGAAGAAAGCACAGAGGCACATGAGGTCTCCTGAGGCCCAGGTTCACACGTGGCATGCTGTCGCTGCTGATGCATTGTGTTGGCCAAAGGAAGTCATAAGGCCAGTGATACTTGGGAGGTGGGAACAGAAACTCAACTTTCTAATGCAAAGAGCTGCAAAGTCACATTATAAGAGGCAGGAATACAGGGTAAGGAAAAACGGGGTCATTTTTGCATGGAGTCTACCACACTGAATGCCTTACGGTCCATGACCCAGAGCGGATAGGGTCCTAGCTTGAGTGCAGCACCTCACTCATGTCTGGCGTGTCGCGGGCGCTTAAAGATAGAGGTTGAACAAACACAGAAATGTCGCTCGGCCCCTGAAAGAAATTATGAGTTTTCTCCTCTTTTCAAGCCACTGGAATAAACATGGATTATTTTACTGAGCGAGGCTAGTTTAGGGAACATCTCTCTGCCTCTGGGATTGTGTTGGTTGTTTTAAAGGAGTGTCCTTTCCTCCAGTAGCTTCAGATAAGGTGGTCAGGAAAGGTCACATAGCTGCCACTTGGCAGCTGGATGAAAAGCGAAACATTTGTGCGTCCAATTACTACTTTTATTATCGATTGCTAGCTGAACCTACTTAACTTTATCCTGAAATTTGGGAAAGCCGAAGCCAAATCCCGGTTGACTTTGTCCACTTGTTGCGCAATATATAAATAAACCTTTTCCTAATGGTCATTTGAAAGTGAAATGAAAAGACATTCCTTTATTTCAAAAAATGTTAAGTCATGTCCTGTCCAGAAATCGGAATGCAGTTGTGTTCTAACTCAGCTTACCTGCTCCCATTCTGTCCTGGGAAAAGAAATTACCCGCATCTCTCTTCCCCGCCAGATTCCAGGCCCTACGATATTCAGCTGTTTCACAATCTGTACAGTACACACTGTTTTAATCAGCTCTTAGCTAATTCCCTTGACCTCTTGCTTTAAGTTTGGACTCTGACTCTTTTTAGGAAAAACCCCCAACAACAACAAAACCCATACCAACACAGGCAACTTTGATAAACTTGGTGAAGCTGTTCAGAGTCATGTTAATGGCGTAGCTTTTTAACAAAGTATAAGCCCAATAAGCCTGGCCAGCCAGTTTTCGGATTTGAGGGGTTTTGTATTGTGGGTGGATCTCTGAAAACATGGACTGCCTTTCTCCTAGGTTGTTGAGAAAGACTGGTCTGCATTTTGGCTTACTGGGAAAACATAGTGGTAGAATTCACAGAACTGAAAACCATAAGGCCAAAGTATAATGTAACAGCCAAAGGAGAGAAACACAATTAAAAAAAAAAACTAAATATAACTGTTACCATTTTTAAAAGTTACTAAAACAGTGCAAAGTTTATTGTATAAAAAAATAGAAAATTAAAACCACCACAGTTCTACCCTGGGAGAAAACCTCTGCTATATCTATTTTTCTATGAGTACATATATATATGCATTGTTATTTTTGGTTTTTATAAAAATAGAATTTTATGTTAGATGCTGGTTTTAATCTGCTTTTTAAATTTAATGGTCTTTCATGACCAAAATTTAAACAACTGTGTAGTGTTTGTGGTTATAACATTAATGTAGTAATTTATGGTTATATCATAATTTATTTAACAAATTCACTGTTATTAAGTTCATCGCAGTTTTTCTCTATTACAAATAATGCTTTAATGGATAGCCTTGAGGTATATCTGTGATAATTTTTTTAGGATAAATTAGTAGAATTGGAATTTCTAAGTCATTGGCTTTGAACATGTTTAAGGCTTTTGATACAAATTGCCAAAATGTCCTCTGAAAGAGATATATCAATTTAAGTTCTGTTAGTCCATTAAATGTTAATTGTGTTAGAGGCTATCTGTTAGGAATATCTCCCATGTGATAATAAGGTAATGAATCAAGAAACAACTTCTCTTCTGGAATTCTGCCTCTGTCTACTTTGGTGGTTTATCATGGGCCCGAGGCATGTTATCATTTTGGGCTCCCGGCAGATACACCATGGGTCCCTGATTGACCTATAAGGGCTGGCCCATTTTTTGGCTAGAGATCACAGATCACTATTCTAGGTTGGGAGCCTCTGCTCTAAAATAGGACTCCCAAATAGAACCCGGTTCATATCTATAAGAAGTAATGTCCACGGTGGCTTCAGCCTGTCCTGAACAGGATGACCTTACTGACTATTGTTTGGGAAAGAGAACCTTCTGTTTTCTTAGGGAACAGTGGCTGTCTCCGACTCAGAATTTAATGAATGGGTGACGGTCCACCTCTTGGAATGACCAGTGGCTCCTGTGTTGACACAGCATTACCATGGCAACATAACCACTAGATGCACCACTGGGTTGTCCCGTTTAGGGGATTTCCAGCTGAGCCATGGCAGTTTCTTGGGGGGACAAAGAGTACATAAAGTGAACGTGTGTTGTGGTTAGCCAAAAGGTTCAACAATATAGAGGGATAAAGTTGATTTTCATGTGTCCTTAAGAAACCGTGTCATTGCTCATAGCTAGAATTTATGCACAATTTTGGCCTTGATCATATTTTATATTGATTATGGAGTTTAGAGTAAGGATACCAGGATTTGAATTCTAGTTAGGCTACTTGATAACTTTGTGACCTTGGGCAAACTTCTTTAATTCTCTGTGTGTCTCTCTTCTCATCTGGAAAAATGGAGATAATAATAGTATTTCTTAATATTGCTGTTGAGTATAAAATGAGTTACTATGAAGAATATAGACGGTACCTGGAACATAGTAAGTGGTATATACATTCAGTTATGGTTTACATTATCATTAACTTAATGACTTTTGCACAGTGATGTAACATGAGTTACACTCTTAGTATTCTTTTTTATAGTGCTCTTTTAATAATTCTCCACTTCTTTATACCAAAAAATAAACATTGCCTCTTTCCTTCAAGTCTCAGTTTAAGACCCAAGCAATCCATTGAACCTACCCTGATTATTCCAGTGCAGGGGTTGGCAAATGGTTTCTGTAAGGAGCCAGGTAATAAATATTTTAGGCTTTGAAGGCCATCTGGTCTCTGTCACAACTACTCAACTCTATCACTGTAGTATGAAAGGAGCCACAGACAATATGTCAAATAATGGCTATGGGCATGTTTCAATAAAGCTTAATTTTTTTTTTTTAAGATTTTATTTATTTGAGAGAGAGAGAATGAGTGGGGGTGAGGGGCAAAGGGAGAGAGAGAGAGAAGCAGACTCCCTGCTGAGCAGCCCCCGATGTGGGACTCAATCCCAGGACCCTGGGATCATGACCTGAGCCGAAGGCAGATGCTTAACCAACTGAGCCACCCAGGTACCCCAGTAAAACTTTATTTGTAAAAATAAGCAGTGGGCTGTACTTGGCCCTTGGGCCTCGTTTCCTGAGCTCTGCTAAAGTACATGGGGATATGTTCTTTTTACAATTTCTAAAACTCAAAAGCTGATGATCCAAAGCACTCATGCCCAGGGTGCCAGGCCAGTTGTTTCTGACGGACTGTAGGCTAGGGAATGCAGTACTCCTTCCCCACTTGCTTCAGAAATGGTGTTTAACAAAACTTGATGTCCACTTGCCCAGAGCTCCAACGTGGGAGCTTCAAGACTACTCTCTTGGGGCACCTGGGTGGCTCAGTCGGGTAAGTGGCTGCCTTAGGCTCAGGTCATGATCCCGGGGTCCTGGGATCAAGCCCCACATCGGGCTCCCTGCTCAGCAGAGAGCCTGCTTCTCCTTCCCCCTCTGCTTGCCGCTCTGCCTGCGTGTGCGCTCTCTCTCTCTGTCAAATAAATAAATAAAATATTAAAAAAAAAAAAAGACTACTCTCTTTGTCTGTTTTTACTTCACCCCCTTATTCCCACCCGGCTCCCACTTCTTTATCATCCAAAGCCATAGAAATTAGCAGTTTCCTTATGAGTGAGCTGCTTCTAGAAGCACCTAGCATCTTACTTTGGAGAGGTTTGTGGGATGTGTTTTATGAGCTGCTGTCTTAGTAAGATTTTCTTGCCTACAAAATAACCCAAATGCTTGTTGGCTTAAAACAATAGACATGTATTGTCACAATTCTGTGCAGGTTTTCTTGTCTTGGCTGGCTTGTCTTGGGTCAGGTGGTTTAGGTGGCCTCATGACTGGGTCCTTGACAGGATGACTGGATCCTCTTCCCATGTTATCATTCCTCATCCTTTAGCCTAGCCTGGACTTGTTCACAGGGTGGTGGATGGGTTCCCATCAGTAAGAGAGGACAAGCACCAATGGGCAAACCTCTGGTTGCATCACATTTGCTCACATCCCGTTGGTCAGACAAGTTACATGGTCAAGTCTCAGTCTGATGGGTGGAGAAATAGACTCCACCTTTGAAGGGGATAAATGGCAAAGTCACCTTGCAAAAGGGTGAATATATTAGAGCTGGCATTTGACGATATACCGTCTTCTATTAACTTCTGATTTCATGTGTAAGTCTCTTCTGATAGCCTATATTCACCATCCCATCAT
Source organism: Halichoerus grypus (assembly GCF_964656455.1). Lineage (NCBI taxonomy): Eukaryota > Metazoa > Chordata > Mammalia > Carnivora > Phocidae > Halichoerus > Halichoerus grypus. Next base: position 137,913,011 of record NC_135712.1, read on the forward strand.
CTTATAGCAGATGATTATTGAACACCTACTAAGTTCCAGGGCCTATGCCAGATGCAACAGTGAACACAAGGGAGATGTTCCTCCTGGAACTTACTGTCTCATATAAATAACGTACAGATGATAAACAATTCAGAGTTGGAAGAAAAGGAACAGAATGGTCTGTAAACAATAGTGGAGGGGCACCGGATTTGTTTGGGAGTCAGGGGGAGATCTTACGACTGGAAGAAACCAGCTGTGTGAGTAACAAGGGAAAGCATTTCAGGGCAGAAACTGAATACTTAGAATCTAGGGCTATTTCTTCCTTTCTTTGCTGTATCCATTAGCTTCTCTGGGCCCCAACAAATTTGTAAAAGTCAAATTCACAAGTTTGAACCCAGTCCTACACCAAATACAGTGGTAAAACAGTGTACCCAGTATTGTAGTCGTTTCTTGTTAGGGATGGCTAATGTGGTGTGGCTATATATAAGTTGAGAGGTGGGTAGGGGGAAGGAGAAAACTGCCCTTGTTGGAAACCTTCTCTATACCAGGCATTGGGGCATTTTATACTTTTATTTCATTTAATTCTCACAAGAGCACTGTAGGGGGTAGGCTTGATGATGCCCATTTTACAGAGGAGGAAGCTGAGTTTCAGAGACATAAAGGCATGTGGCTAAGGTCGCACAGCTAGTCTTTTCGAGGGCTAGGATTGAAGTCTTAGGCCTTTGGGAAAACATTCCACTGCTTTAGCTGCATTGAAACAGAAGGTAGGAAGCAGTGGTGTGTTGTTTTCTAGAGTGGGGGTTTCAAGGGGCAACAAATTAAAAACAGGTGGGAGTATATTTAAAAATAAAAACAACCCTATTGTCTTGATCATTTCATAAAAGAAATGGCATTTTTATAACAAAAAGTAGAAGAAAGAAGAGCTTACAAGGCAGTCTTTCCCAAGAAGGGATGGTTACAGGACCCACCCACGGGCACGCTCCCAAATGGTGCTTTGTCCTTGTTCTCTCTTCTTTGCTGTTGACGGGTGGAAACTTCCCATCCATAAACTAGCATTTGGGAGCCACTGTCCAGCCCCCATGGAGAGCCCCCGGCTGCCGCCATGATGGTGCGCCTTCCCCACAAGGGCACAGAGGAAATGCTTGCTCAAGGTCATGTTGGTAGCCTTCTATTTAAAGCAGCCTTTAAGAGTTTAAACTCCACTATCCCCCTCAGTCCCTCAGGGCTAATTTTGTCCATTTTCTCATCTGCCTTTGTTTTCCTTGCCTCTGAAGAAGGGAGGCCCTCATCTCTGTGACAGTGTTCGGCTGCTGGGCTGTTTTATTGTTTTTTGTTTTTTGTTTTTTCTGGCAGACAGCAAGTAGTATGCTCTGTCACAAAAAGTTTTGCAATCAGGAAGATGGATGTCTGCACTTAATTTTAGAACTTCTATTAAATACTATAAATGTGCTTAATGATTTTATTTGACCAAGGCCATTTAAAAAGACTTTTTTTTCCTGTTTGTTTTGTTTGTTTGTTTTGGTTTTAATTGGCGTGGATAAACACGAACGCTATGCTCTGTCTCGAGAACATTTCTGGCTTTGCCTCAGTTCAGAGGTTGGCTGCAGTATTGAGCCCCAAGAACGATATACCATGCAGAAGGCAGTAACAAAAACTGGACAGTGTCTGCATCCTGTAATGGCTAAAAGTGAATTGTGAAGCTTGCCATCAAGTTCATTATTCTAGTTTTTGAACCCCACAAAATAGGTCCCCTCGTAGACCCAAAGAGCTATTCTCCTTGTTAACATCGGCCAACAGTGGGAGAACTGACTTATTCTCTCATTAATCAGACCTCTGTGAAACACCCTCCGAGACAGGCTTTAGGTGTAGAAATGAAAGGTTTTATGTATTTGGTTCCCAAAGTTGTATCCCGGTATTTATAAAGTCCACAGATGGGTGCCTGTTGGATAACAGGGCCATGGTAAATATTTATGGCCTGAATGGATGAACGAAGGGTAAGGAGACCACTAGTGTGTGTACCGTGTGCTGTGACGCCTGGGGGGCTTGGTGAGCGCAGAGACAGAGCCTCTCATCCCTCTGACACGTTCAGGGCTTTATACAAGAGACGATTTTGTAGATGTATCAGCATTTTCCAGAGCGGGGAGGGGAGAGGAGTGTTCGAGGCAGAAGTTGAAGGCAAGGGAACTCGGAATAGCCTATGAAGAATTATGTGGAAAAATGGAATTTTATCCATTCTGTAGACATTAGTTTTGCGTAGCCCTATGCAAGCAACTGGGGATCAGCCAGGCTTAAAGAGGCTCCGGAGGACTCATTACATATCATTTCCTCAAAAAAGACTTCTCCAGAACCGCCCCCCCCCCCAGTTAGATTCCCCTCTTTTACATTTTTTATTGTTCTCCTTTGTAGCGCTTACTGCAACTGTAATCAACTTATTATTTATGGAGACATTGGTTTGATACCAGCTTCTTCTTTTAGACTATAAACTCCAAGAGGGCTGGGGCTAGTCTCAGTGTCTAGCACAGCACTCTGCACATAGTAGGGCTTCAGTGATGAGTGATTTTTTTTTATCACAAATTAGATCTAATTATAGAGTATTTAATATAGTAATAAATGACATAAATCAAGCAGGTATATAATTCTATGGTAATGCACATAGTATAATTTTATACATCCTATCTAATTATATAATTAATTGCATCTAATTATATAGGGTTGGTGATGATGCATTAATGAAAACTTTTATAAAATTTATAAACAGGAAAAGGCCTTTCATGGCCAAAGTGCAGCTCATTTTCTTAGTAATTTCTGCCTTCCACCTCAGAGTTAACCCTTCTGTGCAAAGGTTTATTTTGTCTTTGATACTGTCTTTATGCAAACTCTTAAGGACTTGCAACTGGAATGATATACTCAAGAACACTGTGGGTTCTTAGTGATTTAAAATAAATAAAAATCTCAACATGTAGAATCTACTTCCCTGCGGAGAAACATTAAGACAGCTAAAATGGCATTCTGGCTTTTCCCAGCAATAGATCCTACTGAAGGAGAAAACACTTTTTTTCTTCTGGATAAATGTTGTTCTACATTGAGAAATCATTTTGGGTTGAAAAGGCAGAAAAGTCTTTTTTTTATGTTAATCACCATACATTACATCATTAGTTTTTGATGTAGTGTTCCATGATTCATTGTTTATGTATTAACACCCAGTGCTCCATTCAATACGTGCCCTCCTTAATACCCATCAACAGGCTAACCCATCCCCCCACCCCCTCCCCTCTAGAACCCTCAGTTTGTTTCTCAGAGTCCATAGTCTCTCATGGTTCGTCTCCCCCTCCAATTTCCCCCCTTCATTTATCCTTTCCTACTATCTTTTTTTTTTTTTTTAACATATAATGTATTATTTGTTTCAGAGGTACAGGTCTGTGATTCAACAGTCTTACACAATTCACAGCGTTCACCATAGCACATACCCTCCCCTATGTCTATCACCCAGCCACCCCATCCCTCCCACCCCCCACCACACCAGCAACCCTAAGTTTGTTTCCTGAGATTAAGAATTCCTCAGATCAGTGAGATCATATGATACATGTCTTTCTCTGATTGACTTATTTAGCTCAGCATAATACCCTCCAGTTCTATCCACGTCGTTGTAAATGGCAAGATTTCATTCCTTTTGATGGCTGCATAATATTCCATTGTATATATATACCACATCTTCTTTATCCATTCATCTGTCGATGGACATCTTGGCTCTTTCCATAGTTTGGCTATTGTGGACATTTCTGCTATAAACATTGGGGTGCACATACCCCTTCAGATCACTGCATTTGTATCTTTGGGGTAAATACCCAGTAGTGCAGTTCCTGGGTCATACGGTAGCTCTATTTTAAACTCTTTGAGAAACCTCCATACTGTTTTCCAAAGTGGCTGCACCAGCTTGCATTCCCACCAACAGTGTAGGAGGGCTCTGCATCCCTGCCAACATCTGTCGTTTCCTGACTTGTTAATTTTAGCCATTCTGACTGGTGTGAGGTGGTATCTCATTGAGGTTTTGATTTGGATTTCCCTGATGCCAAGCGAATTGAGCACTTTTTCATGTATCTGTTGGTCATTTGGATGTCTTCTTTGGAAAAATGTCTGTTCATGTCTTCTGCCCATTTCTTGATTGGATCATTTGTTCTTTGGGTGTTGAGATTGATAAGTTCTTTATAGATTTTGGATACTAGCCCTTTATCTGATATGTCATTTGCAAATATCTTCTCCCATTCTGTCGGTTGTCTTTTGGTTTTGTTGACTGTTTCTTTTGCTGTGCAAAAGCTTCTTATCTTGACGAAGTCCCAATAGTTCATTTTTGCCGTTGCTTCCCTTGCCTTTGGCGATGTTTCTAGGAAGAAGTTGCTACCTGTGTTCTCCTCTAGGATTTCGATGGACTCCTGTCTCAAAATGGTTGAAAGACCTGAATGTGAGACAAAAGTCTTTTTTTTTTTCCTGGTGTATGAATAAACAGGAAGTGGAGGGTGAATTTTGAATTAGCCTGCAACCCTGTATTTTTTTTTTTTCCTCATGTTGGCTTGGTAATAGTATATTTAATTTAGTGGTTTTAAATGGCTTATAAATTTTCTAATGGTTAAAAGTTCATAAACGGTTGTTGAAATGCCTACTTTGCTTGTTGTTTAAAAATATCTGGAGCACTTTCATTTGCTGTTTTTGTTACATCAAACAAGCTAAAGGTCTGTCATTTTTGGTAAAAGTTTTACTTCTGTCATACAGTAGAGAAGCAGTTTCAAATATTCATTTTGTAATTGCTTTGAAAATGGCTCACCTCCCAGTGAGTGATGTCTCAAATGCCTGTTTCATGTTTTGGTCAATTAAAAAAAAAAAATCGCCAAAAATCAACACTCTTTTTTCTGATTTAAAGCAAATGGGGCGGGGGGGGGGGAGCAAAAGAAGTTGCTTTTACAAAATTCCTAGGGACCATCATCTAAAAATGAATTGTGACCATGTCTTACAATTACACCAAACAAAAACAAAAATGTATTTTTGTCAAGGAAATAAAAGTATACTTTCAGGGTTTCCTGAGAGTGATAGAAATTATGACTGAAAATCATTTCTGTTTAAATCAAATTTACACCATCCTCGGTGATGATTTAGTTACTTTTGGGAAATGAGTGTTTCAGCCTTTTTTCTTTCTAAACCTTTTACTAGAGAGGTTAAATAGAGAGCTTTCAATTCTGTATTTTCTTCTCCTGGGTGAACACTTGAAAAAAAGTAATACAAAGTGAAATTGGCAAGGGCATCCTGTTTTAGCAGCCCCTTTCTTTCTCTTCATGAGGGCACAGCTGTGAGTTGCCTCGCTCCCACCTGCAGACCTGTGTAAGCCCACAGAAACAAGAAACATATCTTACATTGATATTGCCTCTTTAATGTTTCTAGAGTGCTTTCACATATGGAATTAGGCTAAGCTTAGCTGCAATACAAAAAAAAAAAAAAAACCCACTCCAAAATGTGCAATATTTCGTACAGAATTTTTTTTTTTTTTTTAACATAACAGTTCAAGGTATGCATTCCTGGTTGGTTTCTTCTCTCGTCCACACAGGGATTAGGACGTCTGTCTCTTTCCAGCATTCTGGCTTGGCATCCACTAGGTCCTTAGCGCATCATCAGGAATGAGAAAGAGAGCATAGGGGAAGCAGCATACCTGCTTCTTCTTCTTTTTTTTTTTTTTTGACAGAGAGAGAGACCTTGAGAAAGGGAACACAACCAAGGGGAGTGTGAGAGGGAAAAGCAGACTTCTATCCCAGAACCCTGGGATCATGACTTGAGCCAAAGGCAGACGCTTAACCGACTGAACCACCCAGGTGCCCCATACCTGCTTCTTTTTAAAACCTGGGGCCTGAGGTGGCCTGCATCATTCGCCAAGAACTGCTCACGTGACCAGAAGCAAGTGCAAGAGATCTAGTCCAGCCACGTGCGCGGGGAGAGACCTATTATTATGGAAAGAAATAATTCAGTGGAGAGCTAATAGTTTCTGTCTTCGGTTTTTTATTTGATCTTCATACCAATTAGAGAAGTAGGTGGCATAAGTTTATGCCCCCTCCAGTTTTTAAGGAAACTTTTAAGAGTCTATGGGACCACGTTCTACCATCCATGATCTTGATCTATAATCTAATTCTGTTACTGAAGTGGTTTCTCGTGGAAACATTTGGATACATTTCTGCATTGCTTGGATACATTTCTGCATTGACTTTTCCCTGATTCTTCTCAAACTGTCTTTTCAAAGCGTATGATCGTAAACATCTCCATATTCCTGTATGTTCCATTTTGACATTTTGAGAGACTGGCAAGGCCTTCCTCAATACAGCTAGACCTTTAGCAGGGGTTAAATTCCACAAGGCAAAAATCGCACGTAGCCAGAATGACCCCAGAAAATCCCTTCGGCAAGCCGACTGTTGGAGACTGACATATGTCTCTCATTAAGGACCTACAAAGCCAATTCTTCCTCCAGCTTTGGAAACATGTTGCCGTCCCGTCTGTGGAGCACCAGATGAAACAGTTGCTTTGTTTTCATGTTGTACCAAACATATGTATCCTTAAGCACAAGAATCCTACTCATGGCCTGCAAATCACACATCTTTGTGTGATGCTCCTACCCTGATAGTTTCTTGGGGATTGGAATTTCTCTTGCGCCTTATGCGAACTGGGTCTTTTTAGTTTTTGTTCAGTGTTTTTCCACTTCAGAGAGGCAGCTAGATGTGTCCTATGGATAAGCAGTGCCAGAATGGGGAAAACTTTGTTCTGTGGACCCTAGAACTCATCCCTGAAGAAACTCTTAGAGAGTGGAATAAAACTCTGTGTGCCTGTCCGCCTGTACAATACTAGCATTGTCCGCAGTGGAGGGGAAAAGCGGGGTTCTGGCAGCCCTGCCCCATTAGAGTCTTGTTCCTTGTTCCATATTGAAAAGATGACATTCCTTTGCTAGCAACGTCCTGCCCGGATTTCTGGCACTGGCTCTCTGGCCAGCGCTGTCGCCTGGGGCATTTTTGTTTGGGTTGGTTTTGTTTTATTTCAAAAGTAGCAAAGTGCAGGCGGCATGAGCGTACAAGGTAGAACTGTTTTTATAAAGCTTGTCGTCGAACTTGTCGGTAGAGTCAAGGTGGCCCGTCTGCCAGGCCGTCTGCTTCCTGCTCACTCGCGTCAAAATGCAAAAAGGCACAGAGAGTAGATTTAACTTAGGAACTTATTCTCAGGCGTTCCTGAAGCAGCCTTTGGGTTTTAACAGGGGCCACCTCTTCCCTCGGAGGATTTCAATATAATGCTTCATTTATAACAGAGATTGGTGGATTTGCAAAGTAAATATTCCAATAAGGAAAAGCAAAATCTTCAGTGACCCTCCCCGTTCTGCTACTGTGGAGGCTTTTTCTGGGTCTGGAAAAAAAAAATCCTTTATATTGGCTGCAGCTGTGAACTGGGGCATGTAACATGGACCTCTCAGCTTCTGTGAGCCTTAAAATAATGAGCAGTAGGAAACTCTGAGGTAGGTCAGTGATGGGGAGAATACTTTGGTTTTTTAAAGGATTTTCATGGCTACACAAATCTGGAGAAACTAGAATGATCAAGCGACTCTGTGCCTCTGAATCTGAAAATAGCAGCATTCTAAGTATACAACAGCACTATTCATACGGGCCTGGGAAGTCCCCCAAATCATGAAAATTATCCTTATCAGTCAAACCCAGCAGGGATCATCTGACTGTTCCGCAGGGAAATGAGAATTTTAGTTGGGATCTCACATCCATATGTCAAACTCAAATTGTAGATGAGCTGTGCTATATCTGGGGACTTTGGGTGTGTGGGCATACTTTTAACCAGCAAGTACTTTTGAAAGCTGCTGTCCAAATTTATATTACTCCTCATTAACATAAAGAATTAGTTTCAGAATAATAGAATTGGGGGGGGGGGGTTGCGTGTTTTCGATATTTATTAGTTTCCAGAGCATGTCCTGCTGTGTTAGATGCTCCTGCAACTGGTTGGTACCCTAAGTTAGCAAATTTATAGATGCAGTACTCCATAAGATATTTTTGATGGCATCTATTCCATTTGAATGTACGATATATTATGTTTATGATAGCGTCAAAACATTAAGCTAAAATGCTTGAATAGTTTTCAGTATATTTGTTGTGTTGAATTGTGACCAAAAAAAGTAGGAAAGTTAGCAGCCCACTGCCAGAAATTGTGGGAAGAGGGTATTAGAAATTGAGTCCATGAATTCTGATTACTTCCCCAAAATGGAATTAAATGTAAAATTCCTCATTCAGTCGTATTTTGGTCTTAAAGGATTATTTCTTGCTTTAAGAGTTAGGTGGGACATAGGTTCTGTTTCAACGCATGTTTGGTGCAAATTCTTGCCTGTTGACCGACAGTTTGAATCTCATGTACATATCGCACATCCAGATATGGTAGTTATGTCTGTAACTATTCGTGGCAGGTAGGATCTGCATACAGTTGTGAGTTACACAGCAAGCCTGAGTCTAACTGTCACCACCAGATGTACTTGTTTTTAAACACCAACTCATAGTGGAGTCATTTCTTTTGCAATACCCAAGTGTGGGATGTTTGCTCTGAGAGAGTCCACAGGACTGATATCATGGATCTGGTGGTTTAAGAAACATAAAAGAGTATTTTTTGAACTAGTGAGCCTAGGTCAGGTTTGACCAGATATTCCTTTATTATTTGATTTTGTTTCATCCATCATATGAGCTCTAGGCCTCAGAAATAGCATTCCTTTTCTCTACTATCACAAGAGAAATAAGAGCATTGGATGAGAGATAATAGTGACCTCTGAGGAACTAATCTTTGCCTGTATCATGTTAAGACCTTGTCAGTTACTCTAGGCATGCCCGTGGAACAGCAGTGGAAACTGAAGATTAGTTATGTTTTGGTATTCTAGTATTTAGAATGTTAATAATTGATTTTAAAATAATAAAGCTGAAATTCCTACAAGGACATATAAAACAATTTAAATTGGTTAGAAAAAAAATGATTCTTTGAAACTTGATGTCTTTGGAACACTTGCTTCTTTTTATTCAAGCCATCTGGGAGCACAATCAAAGTGGTGTGGGTTAATCTTAGGTTCTGAAGCCTTGCTAGAACGCAAAAGCCACCTGTCTCCTCCCCATCACGAAGGCCCTCTCTTTGTTGGAGTCTCTGTCACTACTACATACAACCATACTGCAGAAAATGACTTTTATGGCCCTACCCAATACAAATGGAGTAGAGAAATGCAACCATACTGTGTGTCTAGGAGGATGGGCGATATTGATATGTATCACTAGTGTTTACCCCCCTCTCTGCTTCAAGAATCACCACAGATTATTTCTTTTTTCCATATTCATGTGATTGTCAATGCACTTGTCTCATACACACGGTTGCATTCGCATGCCATGGAAGAATTCTCTCCCCATCAGTATCAAACTCGGCCCCTAGCAAGGGGTTTACATAAAATCCCTTGAGTAAAAACCCTCTTATTTGTCTCTGCCTTCTGCTTTTTATACCATTAGTCTCTGCCAAAAAACATTTTTTTTTTCTGCCAAAAATGTTTACAAGTTCCTTAAGCATATTTCATAGGATAGATTTAGGAAAAAAATTATGTCCCACCCCGAACTGCCTCTCTCTGAACTGAACTTGGTCATAACGTATCTCTCATTTTCTTTTTAAATAAATTTTAAATAAATAAATTTTAAATAAATCTCTGCCCCTCTGGGAAACTCCCCAGGAAGTTAAAGAGCAGCTGCTATCCCTATCTTGGTGTGAGAGACCCAGTCCTGGGCCTATAACTCTCCTTTTGTGTGCAATCAACATTTCTCCAATGTGGCCTGTTGAGTCTTCCTTGAAATGGAAGTGTTGGCAGCCCATCCTCATGTGCCAGGGCTCCTGCAGGGGAGTGGAGCTTCCTCCATAGCACATCTACTCTTTGAAATTATTTCATCGTCTACTTATGTACTGGTTTTCTCTCCCACTGGCATATAAGTACCATGAGAATAGGGACTTTGTGAGTCTCATTTACTTCTGTATTTCCAGTGCCTATGACAAACTCAGCATGATGTAGGCACTCAATAGATGTTGAATTCCATTGATAATAAATAAAATTAGAAGCAATAGGGAAAACAAACTGGATTAGAACTCGTTCATGCCCAAAGATTGTGGTAGGTCCAAGTTATCTATCACAGGGCAGAGGCTAAGGGGCAGATGGAGGAAAAGATAGCATAATGTTGGCTGAGCATGTCCTCACAGGTAAGAAAGGAAGAATGACAATTTCAGTAGGCATCCTCATCCATTCCATTTTTATTTTTAGGAGCGTTCTCCTCTGAGCACTCCAAGTGATGCGGGGGTGCCCGCACCATCTGTCCTGCTGCCTCTTTCCTGCTGTCCGTTGCTGCCCTGCTTTTTGGCATGGGATAAGATGATTCAAGCCCAACATTTGGGTTGGTTTTGCCACCTGATGAGGTGGCTTCTTGGTGTCTGCCAAGGTGACTATTTTCTTATCAATTATTAAGGTCACTTCTTGGCCTCAAGTTGAACTGGTTTTGAATTTCAAATACTGGTGTTTCACCACTTGTCATATACACCAGTGAAATGATAAATCCTATAAGTACAAGGCATAGCACAATTTACAGAGGATTTACAAATACAGTATTTCCTGGCTTCATATAACTTTACTGTGTAGGTAGGACAGGAGAGCGCAATGCCTTTTTCTTTAGGGTTTAACTTTTTTTTTTTTTTTAAAGATTTTATTTATTTGAGAGAGAAAGAATGAGAGACAGAGAGCATGAGAGGGAAGAGGATCAGAGGGAGAAGCAGACTCCCCGCTGAGCAGGGAGCCTGATGCGGGACTCGATCCTGGGACTCCAGGATCATGACCTGAGCTGAAGGCAGTCGCTTAACCAACTGAGCCACCCAGGCGCCCCGATTTAGGGGTTAACTTCTAAAATAAGTGTGTGAGGTAAAAATTGTATAGGGCTAAAATGACCCTGAATCATCCAAACTGTGTGTGTTCCAGTTACCCTCGCTGCCTAACAAACCATCACAAATCTTAGAGATAGAAAACAACTTTTCCAAGGGCGCCTGGGTGGCTCAGTCATTAAGTGTCTGCCTTCGGCTCAGGTCATGGTCCCAGGGTCCTGGGATCAAGCCCCGCATCGGGCTCCCTGCTCGGCAAGGAGCCTGCTTCTCCCTCTCCCACTCCCCTGCTTGGGTTCCCTCTCCCACTGTGTCTCTCTCTGTCAAATACATAAATAAAATCTTTAAAAAAAAAAAAGGATAGAAAACAACTTTTCCTTTTTGCTCACAGATTCTGTGGGTACAAAAATCCAGGCGGGGCACAGCAGAGATGGCTTGTCTGTGCTCTGTCCGTGCTCTGGCGCCTCAGCTGAGAAGCTTCGGCATCTGCCGTGTCTCCACGTCTGGGAAGTGTCTTCAGCGATGCGCCTGGTAGTCAGTGCTGCCCGTTGACTGGGACCTCAGCCGGGGCTGTTGAGCAGAACATGGACCTGTGGCTTCTTGCTGGGGCTGTGCTTCCTCACAGAATGGCAGTCTCAGCGTTATCAGACTTATTACAGGGTGGCTCAGTGGTCCACAAGCTAGGGTTGCAGAAAGCAAAGTGGAAGACATGTGGCCTCTTATTTCCTAGCCTTGGAAGCTCCATGAAGTCCCTTCTGTCAAATTCTATTGATTAAGGTAGTCACAGACCCACTCAGGTGCAAGGGGGAGGGGACATAGCCCCTCCTCTCTCTGGGACAGAGCCCGGGTCACTTTAGAAGAGCTGCTGGGAAGGGAGATTGTCACCGTGGCCACCTTGGGTTTTGTTTTGAACCACAGGCTCTTTCTTTAGTTAATTGCCAGATGGGGTAAGTGAATTGTTTTTAGGACCCTGTTGTAGGGAAAACATGCATCTTTTAGACTATGAAGGCTCATGGCTCACCTTGAAAAACAGGTGGGAACCAAGAGAGACCAAGAGAACTGTGGATTCCCACCACTAATCTTGCACTTGAGGACATTACTCACGGAGTTAACTGGCAGGTCAGCATCTGCCACCAACCCTCCTTTAAGCTGCTGAAGGAAGCGGCTTCTTCCTTCCCAAGTAATGAGGAGAAATGAAATGCACTTAGGGTGTAATAATGTGTATGACAACAGAGAGGGAAAGAATTTACCAGAAGGCCCAAGTGAGACCCCAGCTCCGCCAGCTATCTCAAAACAGACAAGCAGCTCATCTCCCAGGGAGTGGCCTCCAGTTCCGGCCCCCTGCCCTCCCCTGACTTGTGTGGATTATACAATGATTATCTTACTGATTTTCGGCCACCGAATGAATTTTTTTTTTTTTTTTTTTTTTACTAAATGTGGGTTCTATTGTTTGATGCTCTCATCCTTGTGCTTCCCCATGCTCCTTGCCAGGATAGTTATTTATTCCTTTTGGGGCGAGCTATTCTTGTGCATGGTCAGGGTGCTGAACTCCCACTGACTTCTACTGCAGTTCTCTTTGGCCTCAGTTTAGAAGTTGTCTGTGGGCCTTTAATTACAGCCTCGGGCAAAGGAGAAAGAGCGCTTGAAACATGCATAAATTCTGTACATATTTCCAAGGCTGGCCTGTTTAAAAAATGCTGTCTGTCTATATTCTTTTTTTTTCCTCTTTGAACTTGGACATGGATTTTTTTTTGACGGTATGTCAAGGGAAGGGCAGTGAGAAAATATGTACGGGTATTTACTTAAAAGTTACTTAGTGAATCCGTCACAGTGTGTTCATTGGTTTTCATATGCTATACCATATTCTGAAATGAGAGGTGTCTTACTATGTTTATATAGTATATACTATACGTTTATATGCCTTGCTGTACACAAGTGGTAGGCAGTTGGTGCCCCTCTCTGGCCATTTTATTTTCATTGTTTACAAATCAGATTAAAACTTTACTAATTTGTTCCTCTTTAAAATTTAAACACAACACTGCGCAATGTGCTGAATTTTGTTCAAGTCCGCATAAATAAATACTTGCAATGACTTTTTAAAGTAGCAAGTTTCATGGATTTTAGGGAGATCTGTAGAACGGTGGAAGGGTTTTTCATTGTTGGCTGGTTGAGCAGAGTTGTGAGGTCTTGAAGTCCTTCCAATCTCTTTCTTAGCCACATTTCCTCGGGTTACCACCTGCCATGCCTCTGCTATCTATTGTAGAGGAAGGGCTGGATTATCACTGATCACAGTGATCACAGAATCCCCAGGTCCTACTAATCCCTGTCTCTTTCAGCCCCTCCCCTCCTGGATGTTTTGAATAAAAGCTGCATGGAAGTGAAGTAGGCTGATTCAGCTTCCTCCCGGTCCCTGCTCCTTGCATTACCAGCAATGCAGTGACCAGGAAGCTAGAAAAGAACGTGAATGATGCCCAAACTGGCCATTATCCCTGAACAACAAAAGGTTGGTTGTATGCCCGTGGAAAAGAGAAATGTGTGTCCTTCAGAGCGGGCTCACAGTCTTGGTGAGATGGAGTGATGTGGTGTGGTTGCTGCCGTTCCTGTTGATGGTTTGCAGCCCCTCAACCTGAGGCTAGGAATCAGGTGGCCTGGGTTCATATATCCTGGCCACCCCTCACTGAAACCTAGTTTCATCTTCTGGAGAATGAGGATAATCACATCAGAGTGTTACAGTTATTTTGAGGGATAAACACTACAGTGTATATACGCAATGTTTCTTTAGTGAGAAGAGCACTTGTCTAGCACCTCTGTGTGCCGGACACATATTTTAACTCCATTAATGTTCACAGCAGCTCTGTGAAGGAGGCACTGTCACCGCTCACATTTTCCAGGCGAGCCATAGCTCCTGGGCCAGGTCAGTGGGCCCCAGCTTCTTTCCCTTTCTCTTTTCCTTTATAGACCTGATTCTCCACCTGCGATGTGAGCCACATTAGGTTCAAATGATAATTGGGGCTATTAACGTTCATCTTTGAAATTCTCTGATTCATTACTTCCTGCAAGTATGGCAAGGAAGCATTTTGGTCATGTTTCATCGAATTCTAAACATAAAAGTTCATATTCCAGTCCGTTTAAGGTTAGGATAAAACGATGCCGATTGCTTTCTGCAAAAAGTAGCCTCATTAAGAACTTGTATTTACTTTTTCTTATTGAAGTCGGTTTTACAGTTGGAGTTGAGAATTCAAGTGCCTTATCAGAAGGGCCAGGCAGGGAAGTGAATGATGAAGGCTAATTTGGGATAATAGGGAAGGGTGGGGAGTATGACCAAGATAACAGCTATCTTCTCATTGATTGCTGCTCTGGGTGAGTGGAGTTCAAGCTTTAGCATGGATCAGACTCCCCAGGATGGCCTGTTAACCCATAGATTGCTGCGCACCCCCCCCCAACCCGAGTTTCAGGTTGGGGAGGTCTGGGGTGGAGCCTGAGAATCTGCATGTCTAACCAGCTCCCAGGTGATGCTCCCAGGCTGCCACATTTTGAGAGTTCCTGCCTGGTGAGAATGTGGGACTAACACTACCAGGTTTTCCAGTATTTCAAGTGAATCTCTCTCTTCCTTGGGGACTATGACTTTTTCAAGGTCTTTTCTGGTCCTCCAGACATTTCCCTACCGAAAAACACTCAGACCATACAACGATTGGTCAAGAAAAACACTAGGGAAAAACATCAAGTCAATCTCTTCTGTAACTGAAATCTCCTACTTTTTAAATGTTGGCAACGCACTTAAAAGTTTTTAAGTCTGTGCCGCCTACCTCTGTCTCAGCCAAAAATAAACATGTCTTTTGGCTCAATTGAGCTTACAGATGAGCAGTTTGCAACTTCTGCTTTAGATGCTAAGGAGACACAATGGATGAGAGTAAAAGATTTAAATTTTTAAAAAAATTTCTGTGAGTAAAACTATTATGGAAAACTTTCGCAGAATAAAAGAAAAGCTAGTCCAGAAACCTGTAGCACGTACTTGGCTTTTATAACCTGAGACAGAAATCCATCAACTATTAAAATGAACAACACACCATTCCCTCGCTTAGGCACATGCGTCCTGGGGGCTATGGTCACTAAGTGAGCCTATCAGCTAGCGACAGGCATGGCTCGTGTGAGAGATCCTAGCGGGGCAGCGTCCTTTTCATCCTCACCTTGCTGTACCTCTGGTACTTCCCAGACTCCTCTCCAAGCTCCACCAACAACCAGCTTCCTGGCTTTCCTGATCTCACTTTATTTTTGGTTTCAGCTTCCCCTGCACCTTTTGCCACTTCCATATGCATTGTGAAAGCTTCTGTGTACCCTTCCAGTTAGACTAATAATAGTCATAATGACAACAGCTCGTATTTGTGAGCATTTATACTGTTTTAGGCTCTCCACTTGTGTTTGCTCCTTTAATCTTCGTAACAACCCCCATGACAGAGAAAACGTTACTATCCCCATTTTAAAGGTAAGGAAACAAGGCACACAGAGGTTGTGTGGCTTGTCTAAGATCACATAATTAATAACAGGAAGAGGCCTTTAATCCAGACTAACCAGGGCAGGACTGAAGCCCGAAACCACTAGACTACCTCTGCGGTAAGGCTTTGACCCCTCATTTTTCCTGTAGGACCTGGACCAGTGAGGAGGCTGAGCCCACTGCAGCCCACAGAATCATCCCCACTTTCCCTCTATCTCCAAGTGAACGTCTGGCTCATCAAACGTTTATCTCGGTAGAAATACGATGATGCACCACGTGAGACCAGGCTCACTGCTCTTTGAAATGTCTGGAGTCGCCTCATGGGACTCATGTAGGATTTATTTGATCGAAAGCTTTACTTGGTTTGGCCTTTTAATAATCATTTTGGTTTGTAGCTGAGCTAGTAGTCAACAAAAAATTTCAGGCGTCATTGCATTTGGGACCCACTAGACCAGCCCTACCCAATAAAAAATAGAATATGAGCCACAAATACCAGTTAGATATAAAACTTAAAATTTTCTAGTAGCCACATTTTTAAGAAAGTTAAAAGGAACAAGTGAAGTTAATTTCAAGAATACGTTACTAACTCACTCTCCAAAATATTATCAATTTCAACAATTAATATAAAACCAGGGAGAGATTTCACATTATGTTTCACACCTAGTCTTCAGAATTCGCGGTTACTTTTATACCTACAGCCCCTCCCAGTTTGGACCAAACACATTTCGGTGCTCAGTCGCCACATGTCGCTGGTGGCTATGGTATTAGCCAGAACAGCACTGTACCAAAGAGATGTGGAATCACACGTAGTGAGAAAACCCTGAAATGCCAAGTGCAAACAGGAGAGGAGCCACAGAGGAGAAGAGAATTAGGAAAGCATCTGGATACAGTTATAAAGAAGTGATTTTGGGGGACACCTGGGTGGCTCAGTCGGTTAAGCGTCCAACTCTTGATTTGGCTCAGGTCATGATCTTGGGGTCATTTGAGATCGAGCCCTGCATCGGGCTCCACGCTCAGTGGGGAGTCTGTTTGAGAGTCTCCCTCTCCCTCTGCCCTTCCCCCTGCTCATGCTCTCTCTCTCATTCTCTCTTTCTAGAATAAATAAACCTTTTTTTTTTTTCTTTTTTAAAAAGAAGTGATTCTGGAGGAAGATAATGAGAAACTTTGGGGAAATTTTGCTAATTGGTGGAAAGTCTAGTTGGCAAAAAAAATACATATATTTGCTCCTCACTGATTTATTTAGGAAAGTTGATTTTTATTCGAAGCTAGGGAAAAAAACTGCACATACCACAGTTGAGGACATCAGATCATGAGAGAGAACTTCAGAAAGAATAATTTGAGGACCAGAGTTATTCCATTTGAGTGACTTAAGCTTCTTGACTTCTAGACAGACCCTCTCAGTTTTCTAGATCAGATGAGCATAATGAGTGTTTAAAATCATATTTCTTCTTTTTCCTGCTGGTAAGAACATGCACCTTAAGCTCTCGTGGTGCTCGCTTTGGGGTTGGATGGTACAAATAAAGCATTGGCTTTCTAGGCCTTGTTTTGGTAGTGTGGGGGAAAAAAGACCCGCAGAGATAAGAGCCAGGGAGACTGGAGGATGTGATTATGAGTAAAACTTCTTTGGATATGTAATGCCAACAGCACAAACTGTTTTCATTCCCTGTGTTAGTTAATGGCTAATCTAGAGATTGTACTGCCGTTTGCTGATAGAGCACAGTTTAAAATATTTTATCATTAATGTGACAGGGAGTTGGATAAAGAAAATGAAGCGTGATTATAAAATGCTAATTATCGTCCTCAAGTGCATATTGGGCACTCTCAAATATTTGCAGCGTAATTTGCTTTATTTATTATTTTGGTTTGGTTATAAATGTTAATTCAATTGCAGATGGTATGTTGGCAATTTACAGAGCTATAAAGTTATTTGGAAATCCTAATACTTTCTACCAAAATGTTCTGTTGGTGATGGATGAGCTAAATTAAAAAGCCCCTGCTCTTTAGAGTTAAATACATTAATTGGCAAGTAGGCTGCAGGGATTTCCAGACCCGTGCTGGCTACGTTAACTCCTTAAAGGAGTCGAGGACATGATGTGTAATTTAGAATGGGCATTTTCTCCATGAGAAAGGGTGGCAGGAGAGAGGTCTCTTTTTTCCTACCACCCTGCTAATGTTTCTCAAGGCTGAGATTTTCTTCATGTTCTGGTACGTAGGTCTAGACACACGCTTGAAGCCACATTTTTGCTGTACTACACCAGTGGTTTCAGAGACTGTGATGTTGACAGCTGAGGGGTATTTGTGTATGACGGTGTATACATGTCTGTCTGTGAGTGAGAGCAAGAAACGGAGATGGTGTTTTCTCCAACCTTACAGGTGCCTTAAAAATATACTCCTGTGTGAGGCCAGTGGTTGCCAAACTGACTGCCCGCAGGCTACATCTGGTTTGCCACCTGTTTTTGTAGAGCCGAAAGCAAAGAATAATCTTTACATTTTAAAGCTTGGGGAAAAATTTGTTAAAAAATAGGATATTTTAGGTCGCATGAAAATTCTATGAAATTCAAATTCAGTATTTGTGAATAAAGTTTTCTCAAAACACAAGCAGGCCCATTCACTTATGAATTATCTGTGGCTGCTTCCACCCTGCTGTGGCAGAAACCGTATGAAGAAACTAGGCAGAAACTAGCCTAAAAAGTTTACATCTGGCCCTTTGCAGAAGGAGTCTGCCAATCTCTGGATCAGACTACCTAAGGTGTAATTTATAAAACAAATCCTTAACCTCTGTGTGTGGGTTTGTTTTTTTGTTGTTGTTGTTTTTTTTAACTCTCTACAAAATTTATGGGAACATAAGCAATTTGGGGAACAAATAGGTTCAAAACACAACTCTTCATTTTTGAGAGGTGAGAAAGAGATTATAAATACCAGCACTGGCTTCCTCCTTTTGTGGTGATGTTGATCATTCAAAGAAGTGATACTGTATTACTAATGTAAATAATTGTGTGCTTCACATACAGCAATATGCTCAAAGCATTCTCCTTGCCCCCAAAATAAGGATAAAAGTAAAGATTGTTTTCTTTTATTATCAAATTAAAAGCATAAACTAAGCCATGTTGCTGGATCATTCAATTTGTGTTAACAATTAAGGATCGTACATGGAAGCACAGTACTCTCAGAAAATACGGCTACCTTATAGAACTCGTTTGGAAAAATGTCATTCTTTACTAAGAAATACCGTGCTTAATTAATTCTTGCTCCTAGGAAGTCAACTTGGGGCACTCATTATGGCCGTAATTGGTGGTATAAATTCTGAGACCCCGGAGGAAAACACATTGCATGGTTAGTGGTCTCTGGCCCTTTGGGTGAGCGTGCAGAGGGGCCAGCCCCATCTCAGCGAGTGACAGCTTCTGGTTTTGATGGCTTCGGGTCTGGCCACACTGATATTAGGTTTAAAGGCTAGTAGTGAGCAGTAAGAAAAGAAATGCAATGACTTGTCCCGGTGTTTTGCATTAAACAGTGTGAGACAACCTTCTGACTTGGAAAAATGTGTTTCTTTGAACTCCGGTTTTTCGTATTAAATTATATTCATTATACGGCCCATCTGGAATCTCCTGCCAGGCCAAAAATCATCTTACAGACATTAGCAAAAGGAAGTTAAATGTAATTTTTTTTAATTGTATACTTTTCATCTCCATTTATTTTTTTCCCTTTTATTGGAGAAACCAGACGGAAAGGAAGGCAGGAACCTCTCCCTCACTCCCATTCCCTTCGGGAACGGAGGCAGAGCATCCCTGGCACTGTACCGCTCATCCACTGACTGGAGGTGATGATGGGGCTGTCTAGATTCCGGGGATAATTGCAGGAAAGGTCAGGAGTTCAACTTGAAGCGCACACCAGATCGGGGTGATGGGGTTTGGAGAGTAAGTGCGGCGTGGTGGCTGACTTTGGGCCCGCACTGATGTGGGTGGTCACCGATATATTTGACGGTGTGGAAGTGGCAACTCTCAAATATCACACGTGATGTGGTCCATTTATGTGGACTGGTATGGACTGTGGTTTTGCTGGGAGTTGTTTGCTGGATTTGGACTCCGTCTGAAAAGGACCCATATTTGGGAGACTTCTGGCTCTCTTCATCTCTTTGCTTCTTACCAAACCAGACACGTCCCGCAAAACGTACAGACCTGAGGCTCATAGTGGGGACATAGGAATGTGTGTTTCCTTGTTCAGACACATGGAAATCTCAACTGTTAGCTCTAGAAGGTAGAGAGAGAACTTCAAATGTGTGAAATGGAACTGTAAGGACAGTTCAGTAGTTTGCTCCAGACGGCCCAAAGCCAGATTAAAGGCAGAGTGTAAACTCGCCCACCACCCTTTGGACTTGCACTTGGGTGCTTGTCTTTTTAGCTATTTGCCGTTCTGGTTGAGGATATTGGGCAAACTGAGTCATTTCCCCATCAACCTTCCACCCATCTGTATGAGCAGATATTTACCGAAAGCTGGGTAGGGCACTGGATTTGGTGTGGAGGATACAAAAGCTGAAGAGTGATGACGAGTCTCCAAGCTTACTAAAGCTACATCAGAACAATGCTAGTCATTATCTGCATATACTCTAGCACTCATCTGGAGATTCACCCAAAGGAATTCCGAGTTGCTGTTGAAGGAATATTTTAAATTCTGATAAGGGTGAGTTACTTTTTGGTAGCATACTAACATATCTAGTACCTGTGGTCATTTCTTTCTTTTTTAAAGATTTATTTATTTATTTGAGAGAGAGAGTGAGGGGAGGGGCAGGGGGAGAGAGACAGAGAGAGAGAGAAGCAGACTCCCCACTGAGTGTGGAGCCCAACGCCAGGCTCAATCCCATGACCCCGAGATCATGACCTGAGCTGAAACCAAGAATCGGACACCCAACTGACTGAGCCACCCAAGCACCCCTACCTGTGGTCATTTTTTGATGAAGGCCTTTGGGGATCAAAAGGGAGGAGAAGCATTAGGGCTTATTTTGAATTTCTAGTAATGAATCTTCATATCCTATGTATGATTTCATTGCAGTCAGGTGCCAATCACAGGTTAGTAATTTTATTACCTAAATATATTTTCATTGCCATGAATATTTTTTTTTTAGGACAATGTCTTCAAGCGTACCTAGAGATGATCTCATCTGATTTATGTTGCTTTTTACCACATACCTGAGAAGTGGAGGGCAGAGGGCGGAGGAATGCGGGGGTGATCGGTGATCCCCCCCCCCCCCCCGCCCCGTCACTCACACACAATGGGTGCCTTTGTGCCTGGATGCTGGTGTGATGTGCGTGCTGTCATGGACTCCCTCAGCCAAGAGCTTCTTTAAGGAAGCTGGCTCTGTCCTACCGTCGCTCATGTTTGACACGGTAATAGACACACATTACAAACGTAAATAGCAACTCTAGGTTTCCTCTTCCTTCGCAGTGTGTTAGAAGCTACTTCCACTAAATGGGTTACTTTGGCTTTAAATAATAGACCCCATCACTTCTCTGTTCCTCAGCGTGTGACGCGGTTTCACATACCACTCTCCACTTTCAACAAAGCAGATAAGGTATCAACACAATTAAAAGTGAAAAATAATCTGTCTGCTTTGCCGGTAGTGAATGCTTACAGAACACACACTGATACAATAGATTTTAAATAATTTATGTCCGGCACTTTTTTTTTTTTTTTCAATCTGTAAATGAGGACACCTAATGCGGAATGGCCGGCATGATACTCTATCCTTCCCCTATTAAGATAACAAGATGAGGGGGCAATGATTCAGATCGGCGTATTTTTGGAGCACAGCGCGGATAAAAATTAAAAATTAAAAGAGATGATGCTCTGAAATACTTTGGGTAAGCAAGCTCATAAAAGCCATTAGGAAACCTGAAATTACAAATTAATTCAGAATCTCCTTCTGAGGGGCTCCTAAAAGCCCTTCCCGTTTTCTTGGCAGGATTCAAACATTACTTTTGTGTCGCTGCCTGGTGTTTTCACAAGGTCCGTTCTGATGCCCGCTAAGGTGTAATGTTCATTCCTGATGTGTCGCTTGCAGCCGTCTTTGGTCTGAACCAAGTAAACTTTAGGTGATGTTAAAAACAAATAGGAATTAGTATGAGATACATTACGTCTTCCCCCGCATAGATACATTAACTCTCAGATTACCAGGATCATGCGATTCATGGCTGCTTTTGCAGCCCTGAAGGGGTGTTTGGTCCAATCCTGAAGAATTTGTCCAGCTTCTGTAACTCTTCTTGGCAGTAAAGGGCATTGCCTCCACAGATCCCTGAGGTCCAGGGACAGTGCTGTCCCACGGAAACAAAACTGCTAAATTGTTTACAAAGCGTCATTCAGTCCTTTGGTGGTTAAGTGTAGCTTGATCATGACTGATGGAAGCCCAACTCTTTTTCCTACACCCGCCTGTGGCCATCTCCTAATTATTCATTTGAGAAAACTCTGGATAAAAATACCAATCCTGAAAACATGTGTGTTCCAAGGAGGAAGGCCAACCATGTCCAAGGGAATTTTTACTTCTGTTTGATCTAAGGAAAATAATTCCCAAATTCCATGCACAGGCCGATGCTTAGGAAAAGCAAGTTCTTTCAGATGGGTTCAACATAAGCACACCCTCCTAAATTCTCTTTTCTTGTCCTTTTGAAGAAACGGAAGAGGGTAAGTAATGTTCCAGGGGATGATCATCTGAAGAGAGCAAAAATAGGAGGAAGCACCCCCAAAACTCCCACATGAGCCTCACTGGCCTGGGGGGGCCAGATCTGACCCCCCCCCTTTTCTAGAGCAGGGTACAACATCAGGGACTGCTGTCCATTAGCAAACCCATCCTGGGCAGCAGAGCTTTGTGAAGCCAAATGGGAAGTAGCCACTGAGGAGAGAAATATAATTTTGATACAGGAAATAGAAGAAGAACATAGAGCTTTTCACTCAAGATACATGTTTCTTCTGTCTAAAGCCAGCAATTTTGGAAAATGAAGCTAAGAGTTTAAAAATAAGAGCTCTTTTTGGGAAAATAAAACAGGTCCCCCAACATCCATTAGGCAGCCTTTAATTGAAAACTGGAGAACAGTCTAACTAATTGGCAGGTACTTCTTTTATTGCTGGGCCTATTTTTCCCCTCTCTCCAGTGTAATCAAGAGACTGCTCCTCTTTTTTATCAACCAAAGTCAGGTATGAAATGGAAACGCAGAGAAATAACACTTAAAAATTGTGTGTATTCTGCCCAATTTTCTCTTATAAAATAGGCACAGAAAGTACAGAAGTTAAGGTCCTCAACACAGCAGTAGCTCCAGAAGTGGATTTTTATATAGCACAGTGCTGAGGTGGAGGCTATAACGTGCTTAATTGCAGACAAGTTCGTGTTGTTTAAAAGAATTTTTACCTTTTACGTTGGGGACCTATTTAATTTCAAATCCAGGCACTGTGCTGACATTATATAGCAACTTTAATTTTAAAGATCAAGAAAGAGGAGCTATGGGTGAAATTTGAGCGTATTTCTTGCTAATTTGGAAAAAGAAAGAAGGGAGGTTGGGATAAATCACGAAGTTAGAATTGCTGTCTGAATTATGATATTGGAGTTTACTATTGAAAATATAACTTCCTCCTTCCTTTTCCTTATACTTAAAGAATTTTGGTGGTGGTTGTATTTGTGGAAGTTAGGGTTCTCTGCTCATCTTTTTCTCCCCTTCCTTCCCCACTGAATCTCCATATGATATTTAAAAAGCAAAATAACTTGCAACATGTTACTTTTTAATTATAAAAGTTGCATATGCTCCATCACAAAGATGATTAAGATACCGCCCTCCAAGGATTCCTGCTTCCAGGAAGAAAGAGGTGCAAGGATCTATGTTGTACCAAGAATGTTACAACAGAGTGTGTGCTGGTGATTCACAGGTGCCTGAAGCTATATTGGAGCATGAGTGGGCATGAACAAGGCAGGGAAAGGACTTTTGAGGCCTA
Organism: Halichoerus grypus; assembly: GCF_964656455.1. Lineage (NCBI taxonomy): Eukaryota > Metazoa > Chordata > Mammalia > Carnivora > Phocidae > Halichoerus > Halichoerus grypus. The sequence continues at coordinate 137,936,403 of NC_135712.1, forward strand.
GGGAGCAGCATGTGTAAAGGTACAGAGGTGAAAGAGAACACTGTAGGTTTGGGGGACCTGGCTAAGTGTGGGTACACAGAAGGCCCACATTGAGGGCCGGCGGGCTCTAAACGATTTTGCTGATGATGTCATTGTTTAGATGCTGTGGGTTTGGGCTAATACAGCATGTCAGGTCATTGCCTGAAGTCACCACGGCTTTTCCATACAAGGACAGAATGCATTTTGAGAGGTGGAACTTCAGCAGTATTTTCTCAATAAACTGTGAGCGAGATTTTTGCACTGTCTGAGCAGTGTCTGTGGTGAGGAGAAGCAGAAGGCTGCATCTGATAAATGCCCATTATTTTATAGTTGTGAGACTCCTGAAGACCTAACTGTAAATGCCTGACCAGCTTCCCTCCTGCTCCCACATCCTCTGTGATTTCTTCCTTTTCAATTCGGATTCAGGATATAACCACCTATAACATAAGCAAGAGAGATTCCAGTGAGAAAGTCCCAGAATGGCCCTGGGTATTAAATTTCCTTGGAAAAAGGGCAACAAATTGTGGACAAGCATTTTTTTTTTTTTCTTTTCTAATTGAGGTCCTTCTTAGCATTATGAAAGAATATAAGTGCATGATGATTATTGGGTTCTGTGAAAGGCTTTTGAATTATGTGATATGCAGAGTTGTCATGGTGATGTGCGTTGCCATCAGCGTGTCGTGACAGAGCTAAGACCTGGCTTTGTTGATGGTGAAATGTTGCATACCAAACTTCTAAAAGAGATTTAAAACTTTATGCTCCTCTGCAAAGGGTTTAAGCATATTTGAGCATGTTTTGGCTCTGTCTCCTTCTGCTTGCCCCAACGCCCCCCCTTTCAGTCCAGATGAGGATCTTGAATTTGGGTCCAGATGAGATTTGGTAATTCACAAAGCACCTGGGGTCTGCTAACTCCTGGGCTGTAGCTGAGGAGCCATTTTGGTGCATTTTCTCAGTAAAATATTTGAGAACTAGAAAACTTAAAATGCATTGGCTTCTTGCCCAGTTATATTTAGAGTAATCCTGATAATAAATCGGTAACTATGGGTTTCACCGTGGAAGGGGACAAAATAACTGACCCAAGTAATCTAGAAAACAGATGTCTTTAGTTGGTTTAAAGTGAATTCTCTTTTTTATTTTAAGACCAGATTTAAAGAAAGCTATGTGGAGCTCAGTGAAATCATCCATTTCAGACTTTTTTGCTTTCTTAAGATTTTTTCTCCCTACCATATCTCAACTCAAAATCTTGAGAAGAGGGGCAGTGGTCCCCAAGATACAGTATTGATAATATTTAATCTGCTGTACAGAAATGCTCTGGGTAACAGATGTACTGCTTGACCTCAGATTCTTCACCTTCTTTCTAATTCACTCTTTATGTCGATGGCTTCCAAGTGGGGGTCAGAGACATCTCGGAGGTATATGAATGAGCTTCTGGGCACCCTCCTGAACTTGCACCTAAATATATATGCTATTTGGGAGGACACTGTATCCAATTCCGAAAAAGTTCTTCGTATTCTTTCTGGTCCTCCCAGCCCCCTCCAAAATCCCTTACCCATGTGGGAAACAAAGCCCAATAGTGAAACATAAAATGCTTCCCAAATGGTGTTCCTTTCTGGCTCTTCCTAGAGTGGTGGACTTGCTCGGACGCACCCCAAAGAGATCCTGGCGTAAGTGTGACTGTGGTAGACTTCTATAATTCTGTCTTATTTACAGTCTTAAAACTAGCTTGGAGGTCAACCAGAGAAGGAGATTACCCAAAACTTCCACGTCCTCACAAACATTAACACTTTGGAAACCTTTAGATAGAGAATAGATGGGATTCTAGAGCCAGGTTGGCTCCTTAATTGGCAGGACCCAATACAAAGTGAAAATGCTGGGCTCTTGTTCAAAAGTTATTCAGAATTTCAAGACTGTGACAGCAGGGCAGTAACCAAGCATGAGGCCCTTCCGAGAACAGGCCAGCCCTGCCCAGAACAGATCCCTTCACGTTGAAAACAGCCAGTTTAACTATCAATGTGGATCTGCCTTATGAAGCTCTCTCCCCAAAAATTGTGTTTGGAGGTTATTGGCCCCCAGACCTGTGGATTAGAGTGGAGTTATGATAATCGACCCATAGGATAGCTGATCACTTAAAAAAAATTATTTTATCCAAGGTCATGTTTTTGAAATCTAAAAAGACATGTTTTCACCAAAATTAAAAGACATTTTATCCAACTGATTAATCTCGCCTTACTGTTGGTTTCCAGTTTATATTACCTAGTAGCATTTTTTCCCTGGATCATATTACTCTAAAATAAAGAATACTGTGAATTGAATGTATGGCTCGGTGCCCTTCTTGGGACACTGAAAACTTTGGAAGTTTAGATCGTGATTTTCTGATGTTGTGAGTTCAGGTTCTTGGTTAAGAACTGCCTATTCATTGGTATTCCTTCCCAGGGAGTTTTAATTAATTGGGGATTAAAAGGATCGAGAGCACTGGCCTCTGGGTCTCTGGAGGTTGAGCTCTCAGGGGTTCACCTGACAAAGTCCAGGACAATGCCATCATCACCCTCTTCCAGAATGACTGGTTCCCACAGAGGTGATGCTTTTGCTAAATCTGTCATCATTGCCTTTTTAGCACCATCTTTCTAGACCTCTCCCAAGATAAAGGCTTGCCTTGCTAGCCTAGAGAAGAGTAAACGTGCCAAAGAAGCTTCTGGTCCAAGGAAATTGGAAGGAGACAGGCCTAAAATCTATGGTCAAATTCTAAGTGAAGGGACAGAAGACACTTTCCCAGTTAGCAGGCAAGAGGCACCGTGGAATGATGGACCTTCTAGAAACCAGGGCTACTAAACAGCAGAGCACTCGGGCTTCACTACTGTCATTCATTCATCTTTACTCAATTCCCAACAGTGGGATCTTGTTCTGTCAGGATTTTTTTTTTTTTTTTTTAAAGAAAAAAATAACTCTAAGCCTCTACCCCTTGGGACAACTCAACTTTCTTGTTTGGATTATGAATCTTAGGTTGTTTTCCTTTCCGTGGCCCCGAGTGCGGCCCCCTCCCTAACTCGCTGAGTGGCCTTTGAGTTACATTCGTGCCCACCCTCCCTGCTCAGGAGGAAACTCTGTTTGTCATCAAAATAGTAGGCTGTTTTTCTACTTTCTCCCTCCCTCTCACCCATTGTCTTTCAGTGGGGTGAAAAGGTCTTCACTTTTCTCTTTCTCCCCCACAAATCTTGCTATTAATAACTTTTCAGACATTGTCACGCATAGACTTCCACTCACTCTGGAGGGTGTTTTTTGTTTGTTTAAGGCAACGTGTTTCCTGGTCTGAAAACCGTGTTTCCCAAAGTAGCCGTGATGGGATTATTCCATGCTCACCTCCCACTGGCAGCATCTTTGCTTCTGGCTGGAAATGGGAATTGCAGCTCTGTGCTGGCCTGGGGCTGCACTTCACCGGGCCCCAGCCCTGCTGGCCTGGGCGAATGACGACCGCGGACAGCTACCTGGTTACCTTCTGAGTGACATGGAGTGGAAATATTTTCCCTTTCATGACCGAGGGAGAACGACGAAGTAAAACTCCTCACTGTCTCTCTCTTCTTTCACTCTAGAAGGGGAAATTACCCTTTTGAACTTTGCATGGGATAAGAATTAACTCTGCAAAAGCCCAATGCAAACAGATGTGCTTCCCACATTACTTTTTGGGTGGATTTCTCCTGATCCAGTGCTTTTTATGACTGATATAGTGCCGAGTGGCCAGGTTGTTGTTGTTGTTGTTTTTAAATAAAAGAAATAAGGTTTTTTGGGGTTTCTTTTTTGGGGGGGTTCTTTAAAGATTTTATTTGAGACAGAGAGAGAAAGAGCACAAGCGGGGGAGCGGCAGGCAGAGGGAGAAGCAGGCTCCCCGCTGAGCAGGGAGCCCGATGTGGGGCTCGATCCCAGGACCCTGAGATCATGACCTGAGCCGAAGGCAGATGCCCAGCCAGCTGAGCCACCCAGGCTCCCCGAGAAATAAGTTTTTACTTAGTGCCTTTCTTCAAACTATCGTGACACATTTCACACATGTTGAACCTGATGTAAATGGCTCTAGGCCTAAAAAGCTACTTCCATTAGAAACACTGCACTATGAATTCTCATAAGTAACTTTATGATTAAATATGAGTCAGCAGATTGCGCTGTTATTTCAGAAATCAAGGATTCTTGGGTTACATTCCTGACCAGACCTGAGGGCAGGTTCAGGGGTACAGGTATTTGTATTCATATCCAGAGCTTACTATCCACTTTAGTATGTGTTAAATCAATGCATGAGGAAATCCGTGATTCAAAGCCTCCTGAACAATCTTGGCAGATTATAATTCTGACCCTAGCCTTCTCCTGCACAGAAGAGTGAGTACTTCCCCAGTAAATGCCCGACATGGCCATCTAGATCCTGCCTAGTCTGATTGTCAACCTGCTCTCTCAGTGGCGTCTTGCACACACACAGCCCATCATTTACATCTCTGCCAACCCGGACCACAGCCCCTTCCCTGTACGTCCTCACCTGGGATCTTGGCAAAGCTGAGCTGTTCCTTCAGGGAAAGCTTGCCATTCGAAGCCTACCTCTTCATTAAAGCTGGAATCTAGCGCCAACTCCCTTCTGACTCCTTTGAATTCTTATGGCCTTTACTCAGTAAATATTTTAAGTGGGCCTACTATGTGCCAGGCACTCTACTGGGCACTTTTTCACTTTCTGCTTCCATTAAAAGTTCTTATCACACTGCGTGGTGGTATCTGCTAGAGTATTCACTTGATTTTATGTTCCTGGTAACATTGAGAAAGAGCAGGAACCATGCATTCTGTGTCTTTGTATGCCCCAGAAGAATCCACCACAGCCACTCCAGTTAATTGGCATTGGATGAATGAATCAGTACGGGAATGAGTATATATAGAGATGGCCCTTGGAATCATGAGGTTGTCTACCCACAATAGTCTGTATTGTTCAGAGATTCAGAACAGTGTTCTTTCCTATCCGGGAGCCTTTATTTTAAATACAAAATGTGTATTGGAAGTTTTCCAGAAGAGGGCTTTGGAAAGAGGAGGTTTCATCAATAACAAAAGCTACCATTCACTGGGCACTTGCTATGTGCTGGGCATTGGCTTCATACTTTATATGTGTCCCTTACTTAATTGGGTACACTAGATAATCCCATGAAGTGTAGGTGCTTTCCTTATCCCAAATGAGGAAACGGGCCTTCGCGTAACTCACTTAACGTCCCACAGGTAGTAAGCAGCAGAGTCAGAATTCAGATCCACAGGTACTAGAGCTAACATCCAGTTCTTAATCGCCAAGCTAGTATCTAAACCAACAAAAAGCACTCTGTTTGGGAGATGGTAGGGAATATTATGTGTGATGACATCTGAAAACCAGAAGTTGAAACATGGTCCACGGAAGGAAAAAAACAAAGTATCAGAATTAGAGAAATGATTTGAGAATGTTAGAGGAGATAAGGTGGCCGAAGTTACCCTCAGATCAAAACATGAAGCAGAGAGGGCAATGAGCCACTTTTCTCTATGTCTTTGATAGATTTGGGACATAGGACTAGTCTACCAAGGTAATTATGAATTTTAGATATTTAGGGACAGGAGAATATTCAGATTTAAAAGAGATGGTTACCGGGTGCCTGGGTGGCTCAGTTGGTTAAGCGACTGCCTTCGGCTCAGGTCATGATCCTGGAGTCCCTGGATCGAGTCCCGCATCGGGCTCCCTGCTCGGCAGGGAGTCTGCTTCTCCCTCTGACCCTCCCCCCTCTCATGTGCTCGCTCTCTCTCAAATGAATAAAAATCTTTAAAAAAAAATAAATAAATAAAAGAGATGGTTACCTTTCCTTTTGATCTAGGGGTGTGTCTGCACTGTAGGTAAGAGAGAATTAGGTAGAACAATGGTACCTCGTATCCCCCAGGGGAGACAGAAGTAACCTGAGTAGGCAGTGGGCCTTCTGGGATTAGTGTTAAGACACGTAGCAAATCACTCCAATGCATATGTGGCCTTTGCCACCATAGGAGTATTTTTTTCTTTTCATTTGCTTGGATCCCAGTTCATTGATAGCAAGAATAGAAGAGCATGAGGTAAGAAAGGTTAGAAAAACTGTGGTCAGAAAACACTGGACTCAGTTTGTGGTGCAGATCTATCTTCTTGATTTAAGTAGCTAGAGTGTTAATTGTGTTTCTCACAAACCACAGGAGTCCTGATTTACCACCAAAAGTCATAATTAGAGAACTCAAGATTAACCAACAGAATTTATGATCAACAACAGAAATCATAGCTAGCCAACACAAATCCATGTTAATGATGGTTAACATGGTTAACCAACGGAAGTCCTTACTGTCTAAGCTGATTACATGTCAAACCAGTGGATCTTCTACTAACTTCTGAGAAATCCGGCTGCTAACTTAAGTACAGACAATATCATCCTCAGGGAATGCATTACTGTGGAGGAATATTTTCTGGAATTAAGGTATAGTATATCCAGGATTCTCACTCTGTCTCTGACTAGAGCTGAGGGCATCATCATTTGTTCATTTAACAACTGTTTATTGACTATCTACCATGTAAATTCCCTGTCCCAGTACTGGGGATATTCAGCTAATATGCACCCATACAGTTTTATGAGGTGTTGAAATACTGAAGTACTTCCCTACCATCTGTCGAATAACCATTGCCTCCAGTCTTTCCCTACCCCCACCCAAGTCCACAGTCTTGGTTCCGGGGAAGGCACCTTAAACACTGCTTCGAGGCCACGTGGGAGCCCAACAACCTGCCCACTTTAGTTCTGGGGAAGCTGGCCTCCTGTCCCTGCTTCTCTGTCAGGGCATCAGCAAGGAAAAAGTCACACTTGCTGGTGGTACTGTGACACTCAGTTGTAGAAATCTGTGATACCCATTTGGCTCCCCGGGGCTGTGACTGCTGGCCACAGCCTGGCTTTCCCCCATGTTGCCCATGTATCCTCCGAAGTGAACAGTACTATTTAATATTTTAAATATTATACTTGAATTGGAATAATATAGAAAGATAAGCAAATACCAGGGTTACCTAGAAGAGGAAGCATTTATGTGTGCTGGGATCAGTCAGAGAAGGCTTCCTGGATGAGGTGACATACATCTTGAAGACAGAATTTTTCTGGGTTTACTGGGAAAAGGATGTTTCAGGAAAGTGAGAATAAAATTGTGGGGGTGCCTGGGTGGCTCAGTCAGTTAAGCATCCAACTCTTGATTTCTGCTTGGGTCATAATCTCAGAGTTGTGAGATCAAGCCCTGTGTCCTGCTTGCACTGAGCATGGAGCCTGCTTAAGATTCTCTCTTTCCCGCTCCCTCTGCCCCTCCCCCACGCCCCCCCCCCCACAAAAAAGAATAAAGTTGTGGTGTCAGTAACCCTAGACTAGTCCCCTGCAAATTGCAGTTTTTGCCCGTACAGGTGGAGGACGTGTTCTTCCTTAGTCTTCAAACACCACCCCTTCCTTGCTCACAGAAACTCCTTCATCCTCACTTTCAAGGCATCCCACCTTGTCACTCTCTGGTGTGATGACACACTTGGAATCCCAGAAATGTACATCTGGAAAGGATCTTGGAAATCAGCCACCCAAGCCCCTCACTGAGAAGACGAGAGAGCTTCACCTCCTTGGGCTGAGTTGCCCAAGGCCACATAGTGGTCATGAGGAGGCTGCAATCCAGCCCCTGCACTTCCTCTCCACGGCTCTTCCTCGCCTGTCTCCTGCCTCCAATCTGTCCCTCTTCACCCCCGAGACTGCTCCTCCCAATGGGACCAAATCCTTCCTTTTACACGCTCAGCTTCTCAGGGTTTTCTCCTCTAGATGTGTCTCTGCCCATCCACTTGCTTAAAGGACTATCACCCTTTGGATTCAGCACTTCTAAAGCCCATTTTTACGTATGACAAGATTGGGTTGCAGTTTTATTTCTCAAAGCATGAGGCTTCCAATTTTAGGTGGCACAGGTTCATGGCTCTCTATCTCACTGAACCACATAATGAGAAGCAATTTCTCTGAATTCCTCAAAGAGAAAGTCTCAAGTCAGTGCCAGTCTGTCTCTAACATTTGCTTAGCTCCCTTTTCAGCGAGAAGTGACACAGTCTGGGGTGCTCAGCCCTTAGCAGATCCAGTATCCAGTGAGAGTGAAATAATATCTGATTATTATTTTGCTTGACTTTTATTTGTGTTATATTTGCCTTTTAATATTGACAGTTAGTGCTGGTTTTCAAATGAAGCCAGAGGTTAAAGGTCTTCCTCCATTTTAAGTAATGTTAAAAATAAAAGGAAGAGTCAACTTAAGTAAAAATACTGAGTTGATAGAATTGAGGTGGCATGGGGCTCCCATGTCACCCACAGGCACACGTTAGGTCCTCAAAGCCTCAAAGCAGTGGTCTATGAGGAAATAAGGCTTAGATAATAATATCTCACATCTCCTAGGAGGAGGATTTGTAGAATGCAAACCTCTCTTTGGCCTCAGAGGGCTTTTCTGTTTACCCAATCCATGTATAAAAATACCTCCCCGCATATATGTTAGTCAGCAAGTATTCTACCGTGGTGGAAATGATTTACTGAAACTTAGACCTTCTCCTGATATCTAGCCAAAAATCTGATTGGAAAACCAAGAAGACCTATTTAGTTTCTGCCGACACTGTTACTGAAGCAGACTGAGTGGATAACTAATGACATAGAAAGTTCTTTACTTCTCTCTTCTTTCATTTGTATATCATGAGATTGTTTTTCTCCCCCTCTTGGTCACTCACTAAGAATTTGCTGAACTGAATATTTGGCTTTTTAATAAATGGAGGAGGTCACCTTTGTCCATACCTCACTGGTTTCACACATGCAGAAAAGACTGGATCTTCCATTGGGTCAGTGTTTCTTGGCAGGAGAGCAGTGCAGTTTCTGTAAATTGAGTTTGTACATCTGGCAGCCAAAAGTGTCCTGTAGGTATATTTTTTGCATGAAAAGATATGTTTGAGGTGACCACTCTGCACAGATTTTCTATTAGAGGCTCGGAGTATTGGTAACCTGTTATTTTAGATTTGGAGCATATTTGTAGCTCCAGAGGTACCAAAATAAACTGTGTTTTCTTGGAAAATGTGTGTGTCTGGGATGTGACAGGAGTTGCAACCTTAAACAAGATTTCCAGGCGTTTACAGTTGAACCATGCCAGTAAAAATATGTTTATTTAGACATTAAAATCCTAGGGTGCCCACGTAAATATCCTAAACAATGTGGGTTACATGAGCTTTCTTTGTTAATGTGCTTTAGCTCTAAATGTTTTTAGTTCTGGTTCCTGGAGCGTTAATGCACTACAGGGAAAGTTGAACTCAGATGGTGAGTCTTATGTGCTGTTTAGCACATTCGGTGGCGTGTTTCTTACATCCAAGAGAATTGTTGCTAATGTAGGTAAAAGTCACATCACAGTTGAGAAGGTAAAGCTCCCTGCTCTTAATACTCCTAGCAATATGGAGGTATTTGTCGGGCAATTAGGAGAGAGAAAAGACAGCAGGTATACCCTTCACTCACTGCTCATTCATCTGTGGAGTAACAAGCAGCCCTTGATTATCCATTGTCTGCAAAACCGTGTGGGAGAAATGAGGAGGACAAAGAGGAGAAGGTGGCCACCATGTGCTCATGAGTCTGCAGTCTGCTTTATTTCATCAGCTTTTCACAAAAATTGGGATAAACTGCTGCTTTTGACAAAATATAATTTTCAGAAAGTTGAGAAGTAACAACTCATTCAAATATTCAGTAAGCACATAGTTGAAGATTTATTGAACTCAAGAATGAGAGAAATAGCAGGATGGCAAAGCTGGTTCAAAGGAGGATTTGAGCAAAAGATGTAGGTGGCTAGGTAGATTGCTTGGTAGATAACAGTGAAAGGAAGAAAGAATGCTGGGATCAGACTGCAGAGTCAGATACAAAACCGGTTAATGTCCTACAAGGCAATAAAACAATACTCTTTGGTTATATTTCAGCCAGACAGAAATCTTTGCACCTATCCTTAACAAATAGATTTGTAATTTACCAGCCTTTTACAGTCTTTACGGAGCCTGTGTCCAATCCATCGTAAAGAGTAAGTCAAACAAAGTTACATTTCCCAAGAGTGTCAGATGACTCTTAGGTAAGCTTGTCAAAAAGCTAATGCTGCAGAACAGTGCTGCCCCACAGGACTTTTGGCCATGATGAAGATCTCCCATACATATGCTGTCCGGTGTGATGGCCACGAGCTATATGTGGCTCTTGAGCATTTGAAATGTGGCTAGTGCAACTGAGGAGTCGATTTTTAAATTTTATTTCATTTTTATTAATTTTCGTTTCAAAAGCTCTATGTCATTCATGGCTACCAATTTGGACAGCACCACTCCAGTGTGCCATTAAGTGGGCAGGCCTTTTTATGCCTTGTTTCCAGCCTTGGATAATATTTGTCTAAACACTCTGTAAATTAAATCCTATTTTAGATGTTGTAATGAGCTAAATATGTGGGGAAGAAGTGGAAAAGCCTTTCCTGAGAAGACCTCATTCTTCCCTGAGTCTTATCATTTCTTTTGCAGATGTGATGCCTCTTATATTGGGTTTCTTGATAGGGGGCTCACCTGAATTTTTCTGGCCAGAAAGGGAGCTGCTTATGAAGTTAAGCCTGTTTGGAGGGAACCCAGCTCCGCATAATGTTCTCCAAGTGAATTAGCTTGGTACTCATTTTTCCTTCAGCAAGATAATAATGGTCATGTCTAGTTTTGATTAAAAGGGGTTTTCTGATTTGAAACAAAGGGAGAGCTGACTATTAATATTTCACAAGGATTTTAAGGCTCAAGTAAGTTAATTTTTCTGCTGCCATCACTTCATGACTCAGACGGAGCAATCAATGCATTGATAAGGCTGGTTTTGATTTCTCATGAAACTTGGTAGTTCTACTTAGTCTTCTCATCTTCTTGCTTGCTTGCAGGGCTTTTTCCGCAGAAGTATTCAGAAGAACATGATTTACACTTGTCACCGAGATAAGAACTGTGTTATTAATAAAGTCACCAGGAATCGATGCCAATACTGTCGACTCCAGAAGTGCTTTGAAGTGGGAATGTCCAAAGAATGTAAGTGGAGGCTCAAAAAACTTTTTTCTGTCTTTGTCTAATCTATAAATATGATTTGCTCAGCTTCCAAAATCAAGTCGCGGAGGACAGAGTTCATGGAACTCAGACGTGACACTCAGGATAGATTGCCAAGGCTAGGTGTAAACAGAGGGGTAGGAAAACAGAAGAACTGCGGGGGTTTTCAGATAAAACTGGAGTGGCAGTTGGGGAAAAGGCAGGAGCTGTGTGTTGTGGATGGCGGATCTGTATTCCAGAGTGGTACTAACTCCCCGTAGGCTTCAGGGCCACGAGGATCTCAGGTATATCACACAGCCACTTAGAGACTCCATTTCCCCATCCTGACAGTGGGAACAAGAAGTTTTGCCTGTATCAGTGAGAACAAAATGAGATGAGAGGCATGGATATTAATGGTAGTAATAATCAGCCCTTTTTCAGAGGGAAGGGGGGCATAAAACTTCTGTTGTGGGAGAAATATTTAGAAACTCGGTGCATTGGCATTTTTCCAAACTTGATTTAGGCTTTTTTCCTCCCAGCCACCCCCTCCTCCAAATAATTATACATTTTTTAATGCAAAAGAGAACATTTTAGTAAATTAAAAATTAGCGGTCCATAAACATCTGATAGTGGGGACTTGAAATATACATCATTTAATAAAGACAGTATGTACACTACAAAAAACTTCATTACTTACATTTCTCTCTTTGGTGCTTTCACATGGAGGGGACATGAAAGTGACAAGAAATGGCTTGGCTCGGGCAGGCCTAAGGAAGACGTAGGGTTGTGTGCCGGGTGAAGCACTTAATGTGACTGCTGCTGCTTCATTCAGCCCATGACTTGGGGATTTGGTGAAGGCAGACGGTGAGTGAGGCACTGGGCTTGTGGTGTAAGGGGGCGCTGGGGATGCCTGAGACATGGCCCCTGCCCTCTAAGAGTATGAGACAAAAAGCCAGGTACCAGGGCACCTGGATGGCTCAGTCAAGGAATTGACTCTTGATTTAGGCTCAGGTCATGATCTCAGGGTTGTGAGATGGAGCCCTTCATCAGTCTCTGCTCTCGGCGGGGAGTCTGCTTGAGATTCTTTCTCCCTCTTCCTCTGCCCATCCCACCACACCCCCACCCCAGGTCGTGCATGCTCTTTCTTAAAAAAAAAAAAAAAAAAAAAAAGCCGGGTACTTCAGCCATGATCTTACAGGCTGGTTCAAAGATGCATGTTACAGGACAAAGGCTCTCAGATTTTGGAATTGGGAAATGTGGCCATTGGGTGGTGGGGACACTGAGGAGGGAAAGGCCCCAGAGCCAGTAGCACTGCTCTGAGGGTGCTCAGCTGGTTGACTGGCTTTTTCCTGGAGCAGCTTCTAGAGGATGTTGCCCAGCATCCATTCCATACTTCACCTTTCCTAAATGTACCCAGGGTTTAATATGCTTTTCCATTTCTTGGGTTTCTATACTTGAGGAAAAAACAGCAGGATTGGGAACAATTCAGCTGACTCAAGCCGGGCATCCTATTCTTTGTCCCAGCTTGTCATATTCTGTTACTGGTTCATAGCGTGAATTTGTAACCTAGGCCAGTCCAATGAGAATGAATTCAAAACTTGTGCTTAGTATCCGTAAAAGAGAACAAGATAAATTAGACTTGATCAAAATAAGAAATGTCTGCTCTTCAACAGATACTGTGAAATGAATGAAAACACAAGGCACACCCTAAGAAAAAGTATTTACAAATTGCACATCTGATTCAGGACTTGTATCTAGAATATACAAATCTCTGAAAATTCAATAATAAGAAAGCAAATAACCCACTTTATAAAAAAAAACAAAACACTAGTGCCCTTCAAGAATGCCAAGATTATGAGTGGCAAAGACAGACTGAAAGACTATTCCAGATTAAGAGAGACATGCCAGTTATATATAATGCATAATCCAGATTGGATCCTGGGTCAGAGAGAAAAATAGCTATAAAGGACATTATTGGGACAGTGAGTGAAATCTGAACATGGACTGTAGATTATAGCATTGTAATATACTGTTGTATATTATATACTAGGAAATGTGAATTAGATGAAGGGTGTACAGGGGTTCTTTGTACTATTCTTGTAACTTCTGAGCAAATTTGAAATTTTGTCCTAATAAAATGACCCAAACAGAACAAAAAACGCATGCTTAGAATATTGGGACAGTTCCTGATGCATGTGAACAAGGAAGCAAGTAGCCCCAAGTGCCCCTAGTAGCTATCCTCCAACTCCAAGGGAAGTCACCTCTAGGACAAAGCAGGCACTATGGATGGAAGAGTGGAAAGACCGACAGAAATAGGGCCCCGAATGGCATTATTGAATTGCTACACCAACCGACCCTAAAACCTCTGCCTCCAGCTAATTTTGTTATACTTGCCAAGAGGTGCCTGTTAAAGCAGTTGAAGTTGGGGGCTTGTTCGTATTTAGGGTCCTGATGAACAAGAATGGACTGGGTCATCAGACAGGGAAGCATCCTGCCAATCCCTCCTGGGAGGGTTTTTTTTTTTTTCTCCAGAAAGTTCTATGTGTGGATGATGGGTCAGTTGACCACATCCCAGCCAGTTCTCTTTGATCCCTCCACACTTTAGAGCTATTGAATTACTTAAAATCAACGAATGTGAAGGTACAGAGCTAATATTCACTTAGCCCAGGCCCCCCAACCCTGCCATTGAAGAGAAAAGCATGGCATTGCCCTGAAATAGCCAGATTTTTTATATGTGTGAGTGAGACTCACAGGATGATCCCCTGACACTCCATTTTTGGTCTGACTTTCTGTAGACATGGCTGTCACACTGCAGTTCTGTGGGAGAATTTTAGTCTAGGCTGAAATTATAAATGAGTAAGCCAGATGTGGACTCAGGGTAAATCAGTACTTTTGCATTTATTTTGTGTGGGCTGGAGACCCATTTCCTGCTTACATTACTTAAAACCCATATCCTGCTGCTCTGTAAAAACTGGCAGCTTGGTTGCCAATTAAAAAAAAATAATGTTTACACCCACAGGAAAACTCTAGTTTCAACCCACAAGGAACTTATCACCTTAATTAGATTTAAAAATATAGAAATGAGAAGAAAATGGGATCATTATGCCCAAGTATACAAAAATAAATATATTTTCCTTAGAAGGAAATTGAAGGGAAAGGAATAAACACTTGGAGTATAGAGACTGAGGGTCTAATAGGATCTTTTTAAAGTTGAAACAGAAAGAAGCAGGAAAATATGAGAATCAGTAACCAATTATACCACAGTGTTCGCAACTGAAAGGAATCCAAGCATAATAGAGACTCATAGAATGTTAGAACTGAAAAAGGATCTTAGAGATTGATTTTCACTCACCTCTCTCACTTGACATAAAAGCACACTGGGACCCAGAAAGATGAAACTGTCTTCCCAGCAATCCCCAGCTGGCTAAAGACAGAACCAAGATCACAGTTCAGTTCTTCCCTCTTCTTGCCATGCTTTCTCCGCAGTACCAAGATTAGCAAGATTTGCATTCAATTCTTGCTGTAGGTCATGAGGACTCATTAGAATGTGTCAGAACTTTTGGGATGCAAGTGACAGAAAACTCAGCTCAAACTTGGCATAAGCTTAAAACATTGGCACAGGGAACTGGACAGTCCAGAGTAACCCATATGCACCTGAGGGCTTGTCTTCCTCTTCAGGGAATGGTTCCCCTTTGCCTCCCACAGCTGTTTCTTACTGTGTTGGTTTTGTTTCCGGGAAGATTTTATAAATGGCTACTAAAGATGCCACCAACAGCGGCGGCTGATAGTCTACCTGACACAAAAAGAGGCTCGGGGCCCCGTCATTCCATCAGTGCCCCGGGACCTGGTTCTCATTGGCCTCACTTGGGTCACGTGCCCCCGTATAACTGTGCCGCCTTGGGGGTGCTGGAGAGGTAGACCCCTGTGATTGGCTAGGTCTGGATCACGTGCCAGTCCCTGGAGCCCAGCACTGAGGTTGATCCCGCCCAAACTAGGTGGGCCGGGAGTGTGGGAGGAAAGCGTCCGTAAGTAGGGAATCGGAAAGACAGAAGGTAAAAACTTACTCCATGCTCAGGAAGACCCGTCAGGTCCCACGGTGCTGTTGTTCTTATTCTTTGTGCTGTTGAAGGAAAGAAAGAAGCCTAAGAATCCTATTATAGTAATAGCTAACGTAGCCTAGGTGTTTTCTATAGGCCAGGCACTACTTAACCATTTTTAATACTTTGTCCCATTCGATCCTAACAACAACCCTGTGAGATAGATTAGTTATAATCCCTTCCTTCCCTTTTTTTTGGGCAGATGTGGAAGCTTAGGTACAGAGAGGTTAATTAATTTAGGGTAACACAATTAGTAAGGGGCAGTGCTGGGATTTGGATCCCGGTAGTAATATATACTACATGCCATAAAAAGCATCTTTTACAACTCTGACTTCCCTTTTTCATGCTATTGCAAGTGGTTAATTAAACAATAATCATGCTCCTTGTTGCATATCAGAGATGTACCCCCTAGAAAATCATGTGCAAATTTAATTTTTATAGCTCAAATTTGGTTTTCAATGTATAAGGGGATTTCCTAGTAAAAGAAATCCTTTAGTGTGGCGGATCGGGAAAGCATGATTATTTCTTCCTGTTTCTGTTCTGTAAATGCTGGTGGGTATACCTTGTATTTTCCAAGGGCTTTGTAAAACTAGGGGAGGCTTTTTGCAGAGGAATAGCTATTTGTCAAAGCACAGGATTTGAAAGCGGTAGCAGCAAGTGAAAAAAAATCGATTTTCAGCAGCATTCTAAAAGTGGTACAAAAATTTATGAAGAACTTGGGGAGGAGGCAAAGGAAGCAAAATGACTCAAAGTTGAGTGATGAGCTACTGCTGGTGGGGTGGGAGGCTCGGAACGATGTCAGCAAAGGAAAGTATGTGGCCCTAAAATAAGAAATAAGAGAATAGAGGAAGACATAAAATTTAGGATTGTGAAAGAGATGTCCGGACAAGCTTATGAGACAGATAAACCACTAATTGTCCATGATGGGGAAGGAGAAGGTTTAAGACGATGCCACATAGAGACCGTAGGAGTATATATAGAAAGCCTGACCATGTGCATTTGGGTCAATTACAGAAATCCAAATGAATAGTTCAAATCCTTAATCCAGGGATCAGCAAACTTTCTTAAAAGGGTCAAATAAGAAAATATTTTTGGCTTTGTGGGCCGTGTGATCTCTGTGTCTGTCACTATATCCCAGAAGGAACCATAGAAAGTACATAAACAAAGATTGGTTGTGCTCTAATAAAACTTTATTTACAAAAACAAGCAGAGGGCTGGGTTTGGCCCAAAGGCCACACTTTGCCTACTTCTGCTTTAGGTTGCTCACCCAGTGGTCACATATGCCACCTGTGGTTGCTCTGTGATCTCATGCTCAGCTCATCTCCCACTGTCATCTGCTCCTCTCCTACCAATAGGCACCCCCACTTCCAGCCACACTGGGCCATGCTGACCCACGAGCCTCACAGCTCCATGTTTCTCTGGAGGCTGTGCCCTGGAATTGACTGTCTACTGCCTTCCCTTCAGATGAGCCCCAGGAGCTGGCAGAAATGTCATTTTCTCTGGGAAGCCTCCCTGAACCCCACCCCACACTCCACGCCATTCATTCTTCCCCATGTTCCTATAGTGCTTTGAATATACCCCCATGAGTCACAAACTTGATTACAGTCTGATTCTTCACACACCGCTGAGGCTCCCTGGCTTGACTGATTATAAACTCCTAAAAGGCAAGGCAAGCATCATGTCTTCCTCACCTTGTAGCCCTGAGGTTAGCATGATGCTTTGCTCAGTGAAGTTAGACTGGTCAAGTGGTTAAATGTGACTATTTATTTATTTAAATTTTAAGTGGGCTCTACCACCAACAGGGGACTTGAACTCATGACCCCAGGATCAAGAAGAGTCCAATGTTCCACCAACTGAGCCAGCCAGGTGCCCCTCGATGTGGCTATTTTAAAAGACAACAGCCAAATCCAACATGTCCCTAGCTTTCCTTCCTGAAAAGGTGTCAGGCACAAAGCAGTTCTGGGTATGCATGCCTCAGCCCTTCACTTACCTGCTGTGGGCCCAGAACAAGTTCTGCAGCTTCTTTGGAGTTGTATTTTCTACCTGGGTAAGAGGAACTTTAATATTGACTGACAGCCTAGGCATGTGAGAACTGATGCTTTTAATCCTGTTTAGACAACAGGATTTCTCCAATCAGCTTCCTCTTGCCAGTTCTCTCCCCTAGAGGACATTAGATCTTCTGGTGGATTTGCTGTCGAAAATGGTTGAGCAGAGCAGGCATCTTGTGTAACTGTGCATGGCAAAAGCCCAAAAAGGCGGAGAGGCTAACATGGACAAGTGGTGGGATTTGGGGCTCACTTGGCCAGTTCTAGGCCATCAGGTTGCTCACTGACAAAAAGGGGGATCCAAGGATGGGCTAGACATTGGGGTCAGGAGGCCAATAGGAAAATGAAAGATACGAAGCAGGCCAGAATCAAGACTCATGTGCCATGATAAAGGGGAAGTAGTGGGCTCTGGATGCTTCTTACATTTGACCAGGTTCCTCTGGGCCTCTGGCCTTCCAGATGGAATGCCCTTGCCCCATGTCTGTAACAGAAACACTGCGGAGGTTACTGTGCCTGCCACCCCCATTCTGTTGCTTTTCTTTCTGAAAAACCCCGGCCACTAATTCACAAAGGAACCTCTTCATATTGCCTTTGAGCTTATGTTTATGTGGGCCATGCTTTTTGAGTGGTGGGCAAAAACATGTCTTTGACTTTGCTTGAGAACGCTGTTCAGTGTTAATTTCACAACAATTTTGCCCCCGTGACAGTTGCATAAGTATATTTGTAGAATAAAGCAGTTGAATAATCTCTGATTTTGGGAATCCCTGAGTACTCGTTGACACCTTCTCATTTGGGGCATATTGAGCTTAAAAACAGCTTTTTATAAAGTCTTTAAATTCTGCTTTATCCCTCAGACACGAACGTCCCCACGGGTCGATTGGCTAGAATGAATGTGCTTTGCGTGGACACTTTGATACCTCCACGAGAGCTTTCTGTTGTTCTGTGTTTCGTTTCCCCTCTACTGTTAAAACTTACATTAAAACAAACCTTTTGGATTAAAGGCACTTAACCTCGGTTAAAATCACTACTGTTGAGGCGCAAATTATATCGATGTGCTCATTGGTTCCATGGCTGGATTTTACTGGCTTTAGAACGAGGAAATTCATATTGTAGGTTGCCCTGTGTAGTTGGGAAATTATATAAAAATCATCATCAGGGCACTTAATGTCTTTCTAATTTTAGTTTATTTCTTCATTTGTTCGCATGTTGCGTCCTGGCCTGTTACTGCCTTCCCAAGGTTCAGCGTGAGCGTTTTGTTCTGTTGCACCGAGAGGCAGCGTTAACCCCGCCCCTCTCCTTTTTACCCCGCCCCTCTCCTTTTTACCCCGCCCCTCTCCTTTTTACCCCGCCCCTGTCCTTTTTACCCCGTTCGCGCGCGTGCACACACACACACACACACACACACACACACAAATCCCCCACAGAGCCCCCCAAAAGTAAAAGAAAGGCTGGAAACTTTATATTTTTGTATCTAAAAACGTTGCAGAAGCTGGAAAGTAAAAATCTGCTGTCCCTTTCCACTTGCCAAATGTTACTGTTTTCCTGCATCTGTTCAGGAGATTAAAAAAACCCAATTCCGTTTGGGCACTGGCAGCCCAGTGATGTCAGTGCCACTGTGGGACTTCAGGCCCATTAACACTCAGACTGCAAAGGAAGTATTAAAATTCCTTCAGCTTTACTAACACATTTCTCCCTGCAACCTGGCTCCTGGAAAAGGGACGCTCAGCACATTCTCACCTCAGAAAAAGGAGAAATTTCCGTGACGCAACAGGACAGAGCCGAGCAAAGGAACAAAGGGCTTTGAAGTGAGCCTGAGCTGGGTTCAAATCCGACCTTGCCCTCTGGCTGCCTCGTCCTTGGCAAGAGGTGCCATTTTGTTTCAAGTGCAAGGAGCTAACCTACAACGTGGGGCAACCTTGCTGGATTGTTTCGTGCATCGCCCCGTTAGGAGGATGATGCATTTAGCACCCTGCGTGGCACACAGTAGGTCCTAAATAATGATCGCTGTTCTCCCAGGGAGATTCTTCCTCTGGTGGTAACACGGGCTCTGTTCTGTGCTCTGGTTGCTGCTGCCACAGCTGCTTTTTATTTTAATAACTATACAGCCCAGCTCCTCCTCCAGGAGAAAAGCGAAGGGCAGAGGCTCTCTTCATTCTGAATTGTTTATAACACCACCGTGTAGATATACAGCCCCAAATATTATGTTAAAGCTTGCAGGCATAGTTTCTAAAATAAATATCCGCCTTCCTCGGCTACTGGAAACTGGGAGGCAGATGGCTCATTTGCCTGGAGATGCTGGGACGTGTGTAATCAGAGAATGGGATGGGATCCTGGTATCGTGGAACCCAACTCCATGGGGAAAACCGAACTGGGGTGTTAGAAAGGACGCCTGGGCCCCTCCCCGCATCAGTCAGCTCAAGGTGAGGCCATCGGGGTGTCCCGGGCAGCGTCCACTTGGCACCGGATCACCAAGGAAGCAAAGTCTCTTTCACTCCCTGCTTCCTCCTTTGTTTGCCCCTAGGATACCTTCCATCTCTCTCCACCCTTTATTTGGGACTCTGTGGCCCACCTTCCCTGAGTCCATCATCTCCCTTCTCCCAACCAAATCTTACCCCTGGCCTGCTTGTGCAGTCAGCCGCATGGCAGGAGGGACATGGGTGATAATAGGGCAGTCGGTGGTCCCAGACTTTATATTATATATACACTTAAAGCACACTGCTGGCTTTAAGCCATGGGTCCTCATTCCAGTTCCCGGGAGCTTTTCAACTACACCTCACTTCTCTAATGACCCCGATCTGCGGTGGATTTAATGCTACCCAGTTTCAGTATCTTCACCCACCTTTGCTCCCAAATCGCATTTTCTATCATGTATTATTTAATTTCACATATGTACAAGTTCAGTACAGTGTTTTCCCCAGAGTAAATTCTGCACACAGCCTACAAGAAACCTAATTTGGGGGAGCACTAAACTTCGTATGCAATCATCTCAAATCAGAGAGTGATGAAGTCAGTCCCTTTTCCATATTCGTTCTATCTTTGTATTACTGATGAGAAAATCTCAGTTCGATGCCAGTACATCCTTAATTCATACCTCTTAAACCTTTGCTACTCCCTCTTTCTACTAGAGAGAGGACAGGCAGCTGTACCTAGTTAGGACGAGGTTTTATTTATTTCGGAGGTGTGCAAACTTTCCTAAATGGCCAGATGGTACATAGCTGAAGCCTCACAGGCCCTTCAGTGTGTGTTGCAACTGCTTGACTCTCCCACTGCGGCACGAAAGCTTCATGAAAGAGCGTGGCTTCGTTCCAGTAAAACTTTATTGAGGCAATCAACCTGAAAACCCTGTTTATTTTTTACTCTTAACTCCTATTTATGTCAGACAATACTGCTTTTACCTTCACAGCAGTAATATAAAATTCTGTAAATTTTATTTAAGCAAAAAAAAAAAAAAAAATCAATTTAGTTAGAAATCCTACGAGTAGAGTGGCCTATATGTGAAATACCATGAAGGGGGTTCTACATGTTAGTCGGTCAGGTGTTCCTGTATCTTGACAGGAATGGAACAGACTCTGGGGGAGCCTCAGCCCCTTCCAGAGCTCCCTGTAGTGCTTCAGTTGTTGGTCAGTAGCCCGCTGACCTGCCTTTGTCTTGCTCGGGCCCCCTCAGCCCTTCCCCCATCCTGAGCTGTGGGCAGCTGAGTCTTGCTTTCTTGGATCCTCTGGCTTCAGTCCTGTCCTGATACAACAAAGGGTCACTGAAGGGGTGGATCTGTCCTGGTGGGATTTCAAGGATCAGGTGAACTGGTAGAAGGAATATGAGGAACAGGGGAGACCTCAAGTTGCACTGTTTACTCCCCCTTCTGAAGAGCAGCAGGGTAAGTAAGGTAACTGGCTTAAAGCACAGACTTGAGGGACAGTCTGGATTCTGGTCCCGGCCCACCACTCACGTAGCTGTGTGATCTCAGACAGGTTACTTAGCATCTCTGTGCCTCTGGTTCCTTGTCTGTGGCACCAAGATGACAATAGTACCTACCTCATATGGCTGTGGTAAGGAATACATGAATTAATTTATGGCAGGAACTGAAGACCTTTCTTAGCTAAGCGTTAGCTCCTGTTGTTCTTCCTCCTGCTAGGATAATGATCCATTCTGGCCTCCAAAAACTGGCCTCATCGGTAGAGTCCTTCGTGACTATACAGAACAGCTGATGCTCCTTGTGGTCCAGTGGTCCATTTACTCACAACAAAAGATACTCTTAAATTTGACATTTGTCCTTGGGGCTCAGGCCTAACACCCACAAAGCAAAGTGTCATCTCTGAGTCAGATAATCCCATGCTGGGATTCATGGCCCGTCCTCACTTACAGAATCCGTTCCAAGTGTATCAGCATGGGCAGGGCCCTGCACAGCTGGCTCAGCCTGCCCCAGCCTGCCCAGGACACTGACCTCCTGTCATGCTCCCCAAAATGCACCCCCCGACACACTAGTCACCGCTGACTACTCAGCATGCCTGTCATGGGAGGCAGCCTCGGGGTGTGTGTGCTGATCTTTCTGCCTGTGATGCCCATCCCCAGCTTTACCTCCCACGCCTCTTTCAAGCCACCTTTCTGCTAAGTATGTACCCCCATTTCTCTAGTAACAGGAAGCAGGTGTGGGTCACCCTCACCTCTCAACAGTGTGATGTGTTACAGTGTGGCACCTCTGTTTGGTGACTTTGAAAGTCAGACTTGCTTTTGAGTCCAGGAGGTAGGTAGTTGGGTGTGTGTGTGTGTGTGTGTGTGTGTGTGTGTGTGTGTCTTTAGGAGAGAAAGTAAGAAAACATACACAAGTGTTCTCTGTCCTCACTGTGAGCATTTTGAGGGCAGGCACAGGGCCTCATTCCTATCTGAATCCTCAACTGAAAGCCCAGTACCTTGTACCTAATAGATATCTCTGGAATGAACTGGAGGTAAAGAGCAATTGACGAGTACAAATTCTGAATCAGGAACTTTCGTCTGATCTTTCCAAGAGTTAGAGATTTAAATCTGGTCCCACTGACACGATGAGCCTGTTTTTCCCTTCTGCGTCCTTCCCTAAACATGCACCATACGAGTTCTAGCACATAATCCCTTGCCTGACGAGGAGTCTCACCGTTGTCTGGGTCCATGGTGGACGTAACCAGATGGAGCTTGTAAATAAGTCCTGACAGGGAAGATTTGCTCTCTCTCAAAACGGTACACACATACACACCATATTTCAGCAAATCTATAGTTTGTTAAGGCTCACTATTATTTTATGTGCCGCTAAAAACAAAAGAGCAATTAAACGAGGGCACGCCAACAATTGCAAGACAGGTGGCAATTGCAGAGAGGGAGAAACCAGATACGAGCCCTGTAAGAAAAGGCAGCATCTCACATTCTGGGCTGGAAATATTCTGTGTTTCCATCTTGAGCTGTTTTTCATTCTGCTTTAAATAGACATTGATAAAACCTCAGTGCCCAAAGACAATCCGTGGCCCAGAGTTGACTGAATAAATATGCAAGTGCTTCTAAAATAGCTGGCAGAGAGCCCTTTGTTTGGAAACAAATGTCTCCATGAAAATAGCAACCCGAAATCTCCCCGCAGTCCCTGTGTTCTGGGGCGATGAACATGGCCCTTTAAGTACCTTCTCCCAGTGACAGCAATTCTCTGGAGGGTGGCTACCTAAATTGCTCAATAAATCCGTGCATAGAGTACGGTCTGAATTTGCTCTTCCTGGAGTGGTATTGAGCACTTAAACCGGTTTCTTCTCCCTCTGCTATCGAAAAATATTAACTCTCACAGTTAGGTTATTTCTCTCATCCGTCTCCCTTTAAAGCTGGAAAACAAAGAGTTGAGCAATTATTCGATGAACTAGATTAATGGAGACAGGCATCTTTTTATACTGGGACCGAGGAGAGCAAACACCCTATTTCCTCACAAGGAAGAATGTTTTTGTCCCAAATTCACACTTGATTGTCCCAGCACTTCATTTCACCAACATAAAATACCTACCTGACTTTTAAACATTTCTGATGGTTTTATCTTCAGAATAATTTTAGGGCAGAAGTGTTCTGTTTTGATGTTGGAGAATGCAAGTCCCCCATTTTCCTTGTTTTTCAGGGAGGGGTGTTTTATGACATTACTTGGTCAGGCTTATAAAACAGTGTTTTGATTCCACAACATTGTTTAAACCTGTTTTAAAATAGCACTAAGGAATTCCACTGGCGTTTCAAAATGGATCCACTTAGGAGCCGGTCATATGATACGGCTCTTCCAAAGGGAAAGATAAAAGTTGCTTCTAGTAAACTGTCAACTCAGGGGATTTAATGAGGACAGGAAGAGAATCAAGTGCAAAATGTAATGAGTGAAGGATTCCCACTTTGTGTCCTGGAAGTTGTGGGACTAAGCGCTTGAACAATTTTAGACTAAATGGAAACTTGGCTTGGGCGCCCTTGGACTCTGAGATCTCAGAAATGTGAAAATATGCAGGCTCAGAATGTACTCCCCTCCCCCCGCACCACCACCAGTGGATGGGGCCCAGTGAGTTATTTCTGGAAGAGAGACATCAGGACTTCCTCCTGCCTCCTGGGGCTGAGCAAACTCTTGGAGATGGCTTTCCCCACATTCCCCAGCATGATGATGGGATGCAGGTCCACAGAATGCAAAGCCCCATTTTGTTTTTACAAATAGTGCCTTTTACAAGGCTCCATGTGCCTGAAAAATAGAACTATGTCCATGAAATTGAAATGTGGTGCTTTCCTCCACCCGAAGCTCTGGCATTCAAAGGACTGACAACACCAAGTGTTGGCGAGATGTAAAGCAACTGGAACTCTCTTATGTGGCTGGTAAGTATAAATCAAGCCAAAGTTTGGCAACAGCCCCTAAAGCTAAACATACCAGGGTGGCTCAGTAATTCTAGTCCTGGGAACATCTTCAGAAGAAATGTGTGCATAGACCCACCAAAAGATAGATACAAGAATGTCCACAGCAGCTTATTCATAATAACCAAGCCCTGGAAACAACTCGCATATCCATCAGCCGTAGAATGTGTAAATAAATTGTGACATATTCAAATAATGGAATATTCACAGCAATAAAAAAGGAACGAGCTACTGCTAGGTGCGGCAGCCTGGATGAATCTCATAGACATAATGTTGAATAAAAGAACGTTCTTTATAATTCCATTCATATAAATATTAAGAATGAGCAAAACTAATCAGTGTGATGGAGGTGAGTGTGGTGGTCACTCTTGGGACTCGGAAGGGGCACCTAGAAGCCTCGTGGTGTGCTGAACATTCTAATCCTTAACTGGTATATACTTAACTGTGTCTGTAATGTCTTAACCTCAGTCAAAAAGAAAAAAAAAAAGATGGAAACGTGGGAGGAGTGTTGGAGAGCGCCATGCCATCCTGTGCATACAGAAGCTGTGTTCTCACAGATGAGAAGTGTAACATCCTCTCGTGAAAAGAATCCGCCTCCCTTTCAACACGTTAAATTATCTCCAGAAAATGTATTGACCTTTCTGCCTTTGCCTTTTCTTCTCATTTGGGACCTTTTTCAGTTGCAGCTTTGAATGCATACAGAGCACCAGAGATGGGATGTTATCCCTGATTTACTCTTGAGTTCTCTGAGGATGGTTACGTAATACCTGTAATCCCATCAACGCACCTAAAGAGCTTCTCCCTTTGGTGCCATGCACTGCAAATTAATAGCCCATGGATCCATTTACAGCTTGTTGTGTTTTGGAAAACTGTTTCAGCCATCAAATGGTAAAAGGGCTTTTAAAAAGATGAGAGTTGTTATTTTTATATGTTAAATTAGCAGTCATATCAGTAATTCCTCTCAGATCTGTAGTATGACCAAAATTGGCTTATGAACCTGTGTGGATTCTGGCTTAATAATTAGCCGACTGTCCCTTTTTTCCATAATGCAAAAAAAAAAAAAAAATGTCTTTTTCATTTTGATTCATTCATTACAGGCAAATTTGTGAAGGTTTGACTGATAGAATAGACAACATACTTTGTTTTTCTTTTTTCTTTTCTTTTCTTTTTTTTTTTTTTTTTTTTTACAGCCTTCAGAGTCATTTCTCTGTGATACTCTTCACATTTAAAGAAAGAGTTCTGGATTTACAGAAAGTCTGTCTTAATTTCCTTGTCCTTTTTATTATTTTTAAAAGTATTTAATATATACTGACAGAAAAGAAGACAGTAAAAATTGCTTCTTTTCGTAATACCCGTTGGCAGTGGAACAATTCGGCATCAGAAATTTAGACATAAAGACATAGGTTTGGTGGGATGGTACATCAGAGTTCATTTAGGATATAGAATATGACTTTAAACATATTAAAACTAATGGAAGTAGCATTTCTGTAGATTGATAAATATAAACTCCAACACTTGTATAGATATATATATATATATTTTTAAAGATTTTATTTATTTATTTGAAAGAGAGCGAGAGAGGGAACACAAGCAGGGGGAATGGGGGAAGGGGAAGCAGGCTCCCCTCTGAGCAGGGAGTCCAATGCGGGGCTCGATCCCAGGACCCTGGGATCATGACCTAAGCCGAAGGCAGATGCTTAACGACTAAGCCACCCAGGCGCCCCTATAGAGATATATTTATCTCTCAATGCCATCTTCAAAGAATGCAAAGGAGTTTTAAACAGTATTGTTAGAAGCCTCTGGGTGGCTCAGTTGGTTAGGTGTGTGACTCTTGGTTTCAGCCCAGGTCATTATCTCATGGGTTGTGAGATCGAGCCCCACATTGGGTTCTGTCCTCATCAGGGTGTCTGCTTAAAGATTCTCTCCCCCTACCTCTACCTCCACTTGTACATGCTCTCTCTCTTTCTCTAAATCTTTTTAAAAAATACTGTTTCTTAAAAAAAAAGTATTTTTAAAAAATTACAACTCAACAATAAGACAACCCATTTTTTAAATGGGCAGTAGATTTTTGAAGAGACATTTTATTTATTTATTTATTTATTTATTTATTTATTTATTTATTTATTTACTTTTAAAGGTTTATTTATTTGTCAGAGCGCGAGTGAGCACAAGCAGGGGCAGCGGCAGGCAGAGGGAGAAGCAGGCTCCCCACTGAGCAAGGTGCCCAATGCGGGACTTGATCCCAGGACCCTGGCATCATGACGACCTGAGCCGAAGGCAGACGCTTAACTGAGTGAGCCACCCAGATGTCCCTTGAAGAGACATTTTAGCAAAAAAGATAAACTAATGGTTACTAAGCACATGAAATGATCCTCAGTATCTTTAGTCATTGGGGAAATACAAATTAAAACCACATTGAGATATCATTCCACACCCACATCAGAAAGACGATAACAGATGTTGGCAAAGTTAAGCAGAAATTTGGACCCTTGCACACTGCTGATGGGGGTGTAAAATGGTGGTAAAATGGTGAAGCCACTTTGGAAAATAGTTTGGTAGTTCCTCAAAAAATTAGACATAGAGCTTATTGTATAAGCCATCAATTCTCCTAGGTGTTTACCTAGGAGAAATGAAAACATGCGTCCACACAAAAACTTGAGAGGAATGTTCGTAGCAGCGCGTTATTCATAATAGCCCAAAGTAGAAACAACTGAAATGTCAATTAAGGAAGAGACAAATTGTACATGAATGCAGTGGACTACTCAGCCATAAAAAGGAATGACGTACTGATACATAGTACAACATGGAAGGCCCTGGAAGACATTCCGCTAGGTGAAAGAAGCCAGACACACAAGGCTACAGACTATGAATTCACTTATATAAAATGTTCGGAATAGGCAAATTTATAGAGACAGAAAGTATATTAGTAGTTACCAGAGAGGCTGGAGAGATTGGGGAATGGAGAGTGATTGCTAAAGGGATTCTTTTGAGGGAGGAGGTATTACAACTTCAGGAATATAATAAAAACCACTGAATTTCACACTTTTAAAAGTATAACCTCTCTTTAGCATGTGAATTATATTTTAATTTAAACAACAACAACAACAACCATAGGACTAAAAAAAAAAAATGTTAGGCTGACTAAGTTAAGGGAAAAGAGGAAAATGAACTTTGGAGTCAGATGAGGTCACTGAGGTGTATGTATATTAGACGAGGTTCCCATTTGGTTTGGTGTTCTTGGTAGAGCAAAACAAGGATGAAGTCAGTAGCAGGATTCTTGGTGTCCACAAGATGAAAACAGCCTCATTATGCAGAAGAATCACAGATTTTCCAGACACTGATGTTGGAGATGAATGTCTCTCGTGAGTCCTTATAAAGAGAGTACTGGGAGATGTCATTTAGGATGTCCTTGACATTTTTCATTGCTCTTCCTTAGGACATCCTTCCATGTAGTTAAATCTCATCTGTTTTCCAGATTGGAATAAAAAGAGCACAGAAAAGCAAGACAATCTGTATGACCCTAGACTCCAAAAGAAAGAATTATGGAAGTGAAATTAAAGAGTCAATAAAGATTGTCACCTCAAAACAAGGGTTGGCCCTCCTCCACGTTCAATTTCAAATTTTATCATTTAAAAGCTTTCTCCTTCAAATACTGCCTTTCTGGGTATCTCCTCAGTTTCTTTTCGATCTTCCCTTTTAAGGCAAAAATCAATAATATCTTAGAATTTTTCTCTTGATTAAGGTATAATTTACATATATTAATGGTGCAGACCTTAAGTATACTGTTTAATAAGTCTTGATAAAGGTGTACATCTTTCTAACCACCTTTCAAGTCAAGATATTAGAAAGAGACTAAGGGAACTTTCTGGGTTTGGAACATTGCCTGTCTTGATTTTGGTGGTGGTTACGCATGAAGGTAAACCGTTCTGATGTCTCCCGCCAGAGATTAGTTTTGCCTGTTGAATTTCATCTGTATGCAGTCATAGTCTACACTCTTTTGTGTTCCGTGTTTTTCATTCATCATTATGTGTGTAGGATTTTTCGATATCGGTGCACGTATCGGTTGTTTGTTCCGTATTTTGCTGAGTAGTGTTCCGTTTTATAGATACGCAGTTCTCACCTCAGTGGATGTTTGGGTTGTTTCCAATTTGGAGCTATTATAATTAAAACTGTCATGAAGATCCTTGTACATGCTTTGTGGGGGACATAAACGCTTACCTCTCTTAGATACATACTCGGGAGTAGAATTACTGGGTCATAGGGGCACGTGCGCTTCATTTTATAAAAAATGGCCAGTTTTCCAACGGTGTTACCTACCATTTATACCCCATCAGCAGTCTCCGTGAATTCTAGTTGTTTTACATCCTTGCCAAGCCTTGATATTTCAGTCTTTTTAAAAAAAATTTGACATCCTATTAGATATGAAATGATACCTCATTAGTGGTGTTTGTTTGAATCTTCCTGATGACTGATAACACTGCATTTCTTTTTAATTTAGCAAAAAGTCAACCTCTTGTTAAATTAGAAAATATAAAACAAAACTGTGCATAGTTTGATCTCCTGTTTGTAAAAACAAAGCTTGGAAGATGTAGCTCAATATGTTAAAAGCTATTACCATATTTTTTGAGCTTATCTGTGTTGTCATTTTATTATTTGTTAGTTTGTGACAAAGAAGAAAAGCTATTTAGAGGTTAACTCTTAGAATGATTGAGGTAGAACTTCTGTTTTCCTCATTGCCTACCACTTGAGGCTAAGTAACGTTGGGTATCGACAGTGCTTTTCACAGAAATGGTTGAGGAAATAGACACCGGCACTGTTTTTGCATTTGTCTGTTTCCCCAGCAAGGGACAAATCCATTTCCGTACATTTAGACATCTTGATTTCTGAGGATAACGTCCATTTTTACCTCAATTTAATAGACCATAAATCAGGGGTCAGCAGACTTAAGCCTGTAAGCCAAATCTGGCCCACCGCCTGTTTTGATCAATAAAATTTTATTGGAATACAGCCACGTACGTCCATTTACATATTATCTATAGCTGCTTCTGTGCTATAACAGAATTGAGTAGTTGGGATAGAGACCATACAGACTGCAAAGTCTAAAATATTTACTGTCTGGTCCTTTCAAAAGGAGTTTGCCAGCCCCTGACATAATCCATTCACTCTCTTTAAATTTTCTATTTTAATTCAATCACCGGTTACGAGAGTTTAGTTTCATGCCAGACATATGTGCCGTTTGTAACTGCACCTTCGTTACTGTCCACTTCATATAAACTACTAGTGGTTATGTGCCTTACGATCATATCTCGGTAATTCAGCAGGGACCACGTCTGATTTCAACTTTGGACTGGAAATTCATAAACAAATTCTTTCCCGGCATCACCCCAAAATCTTTTCACATTAGAGGGAGGAAAATTAAAAGGATTTTGTTCTGGATAGAAATGCAGCGAATTTTGAACACACACGAATGTGAACTTAAGCATCCAACTGATAACTCTTTTTAAGGTATAATAAGTAGTGACTGAATATATGAGCTTGATTTTCTTTTTTTTTTTTTAAGATTTTATTTATTTATTTGACAGAGACAGAGATAGCGAGAGAGGGAACACAAACAGGGGGAGTGGGAGAAGGAGAAGCAGGCTTCCCGCGGAGCAGGGAGCCCCATGTGGGGCTCGGTCCCAGGACCCTGAGATCATGACCTGAGCCAAAGGCAGATGCTTAACGACTGAGCCCCCCAGGCGCCCCTGAGCTTGATTTTCTTGTCTAGAAATGGTCTCTGAATGCAGTTGTAGGAGAGAGAGTAAATTGAGCAGTAGTACCAGAGTCGGAACAGGTAGTATCCCAGAATGACTTCTCTTTGTCTAAATGGTCACATGTTGTATTAAACCGCATATATTATATATAATGAAATGCTTTAACACTTACATCCACTCGTGGCAAACATATTACTCTACACCGGCACCTTTTCTAAACTACCAAAGAGGAACTTAAAACAAAGACCCTAAATAAATAGCATGGTGTCCGGGCCCATTGTAAAGACAGACTCCAAGGTAGAAGAACAGCCACTGCCTCTGTTTTATAACTTGTAATATGAAGATATACATTCCTACCCTTTCCACTAGATATCTAAGGAGTTTGTGAGAATAAAATCTCAAGAGTACTGTGAAAGTACTCTGATGAAGCCACATGCTTGAGAAACAGGAGACGTAATTGTGGTGAGTTTTACTGGCCCCCGGTAGCCCCCATCGGAGGACAGGGCAGGACTTGTCACCTCAAATCCCATCACCCACGACTTCCCATGTGCACAATACAGAGCCCATCTCCAGTGGAGAAATGTATAGATTCTTTCCCAGTAGAACTTTCCTGACCTACTTTGCGTTCCAACTTTGCTCACCTAAAAGATACAACCATCTTTTCTAGAGTTTCCGCCTTGAATCTAATTATACGAAACCGGGGGTGCGTCAAGCATCGCCTCACATCCAAACTCATCACAGGGGCTTCTGCTTCAAGGGTGAATCAACATGTGCACTTGGCTGCTACAGGGAGCTGACAGATCCGAAGTTATTCCTGGGGCGTCTGACAGTTTCTAGGATGTTAAAAAAAAAAAAAAATGAGATCCACTGGGGCTTTGGTTCTGCTGGACTGTAACTCATTAATAAATGGAGAATAGATCTGTGCACTAGGCATGAATATACCCTCTGTGGCCTATTGTAATCATGGTCTGTTAAAAAGCAATACACTGAGAGTCCCAAAGGTGAGACGTCGGGAGTAGCCATGCCCCTCGCTAGCCGGGTGACCATGTGCAAGTTACCTCACTGGGCATTACGCATCGGAACCTCTGGGCCATTGAGGCAGTGATTGGTAGATTCCTTTCCAGACATCGCCCCATCTGAGACAAAAACCTGCAACATCCCTTTAATTAGAATCTGTAAGACCTCTTCACTGGAAATCATATTTACTTCCAGGACACAATTACAGTGAAACCTAATTCATACTGTGCTCTGCTCCTAATAAAGTAGACAGAGAATTGTCAAGTGGTTTGGGAACGTGTGATGTGCCAAGATTGACTTTTCTTGCTGCTTTTTCTTCCTATGTCGCCCCTTTACATGGGGCTCTCTGAACACCCCATCATGGCGTGCTATGAAAGAGTAACACCATTTTCGAGATGAGATACCCGAGACACAAAGAGGTTAATTACCTTGCCCAAGAAAATATGTAATAGAAAATATGTTAAGCAGAAGTAGTCGAGAGGCGGAGTTACAGGCTCGGCGTAAGAGAAGTAAAGTTATAGTTATGCACTCTACAGTTTCTAGGGCTTGCACGTGAATATGTAGATGTAAAAATCCGTGAGAAGATTTGTACTTACCCCATCCTGACACTGTCTCTGGGCAGTAGTTGGGAAGGGAGAAATGAAGAGAATGGGTGTAAATAACCCCTAAGGAGGCACGAGGAGTGGGGGGCGTATCTAGAGTAGGTGGCAGTATTCACACATCCCCTCCACCCCAAGTCCCAGGCAAAGCCCACTCATCACTGGCTTCTCATCCTTGACTTTGAAGGGTTCTTCACTTAGTAGTAAGGTTTTCTTTTTAAGTCCATGAAAATAAAGCTCCCAGGGAAAGGTGGCAGGTTCAATCACTTTTTAATATTTTAGAAGAAGTAAGTGTTGGCTCTTATTTTGTGAGCACATTTGGAAGAGGGAGAAAAGGAGAAAGAAGGTTTGGGGGAGAAGCAAAGATGGAGAACACGGGGAAGGTCTGGCCCAGAATCAACCATGGCACAAAATTTGCTCTGGAAGCCCAGCTCTGGGGAAGTGAGAGGTCTTCAGATCCTCACTGAGGCCCCAGCAGCCCCATTCCTGAGGAGCCTCTGTCCCGCCCTCCATGCCCTATGCCTGTGGTAGACCTGGGGTGTGGTTGGGTATTACGAGGTAAGGCCCTACATTCTTGCCTCAGGGTTCTGTCCATAGAGCAGGAGACCCAGGCTGGTTGGTCTCCAAGAGTCCATCCAGGCATGGCCTCGGTAGGCACTGAATAAGGAACAAATGCATGCATGATCATAATCCAGTTTGAATGGTCAACGTTTTTTTGGTGCTATCTAGAAAGTTCTCTTGGTCACCAGAGCTCAGATTTAACACATGGAAATGTTTCAATTGGTAACAACTTTGCTCAGAAGCCCAGTGCCCAACACATAGTGGTGTCACAATGAACATGTGCCTGAATGTGTTGAAAATATCACTGGGTTTCCAGTAAGTTCTGCGGACTTAATCAGAAGCATTTTCTCTTCACATATGAAAAGTTGAGGGATGTCTGCCCCGGAGAATGGTTTTCTGCTCTTGTTTCTACTGGATTTCTGATGTCTTGATTTCCTCTTGCAGGAAAAATCAAATCCTTATTAATGGGAAGACTTTTTTTCCAGAGACACAGTTGAGGTTGGGCAGTCACTGTTTAAAGGAGGTGTGGGGTCAGGTTTTGCAAAGCGAATGGTCCTTAACATGAGCAGTCACCACCTTCAAGTAGTGGGATCTTGGCAAGTATCATGTGAAGCAAGCAAGGGAGATACTGAAAAATCCTGTAAGATTCAGGAATATAAGATGTATACAACGAAAATGACTTGGTCAGTGTCAATGGCTAATAATGATGGTGCCCGAAATAGAACGTGGGTGCCCTGATTCTCAGGGGAATGCCCTTATTCCCAGAGCATCCTATTCGTAGGAGAGCATTTCACCAGCTGAGCTGAATAAATTGCGAATTAGGAGCATCTAGAAGTCAGGGACCGTGTCTATCCCATGTACTTTATACAGTTTCCTCAAAAACTGCTTAACAAGTGCTTTTTGAAAATGAGGAGGAAAAAAAGCTTACCTATCACTTCCCTTTTTGAATAAAAAATCAGCCCTCGCTCACGCTCTCAGAATTGAAAGGGGGGAAAGAATAACCATAAAACTTCTGCAGTGATTTTTACACTCTTTCTCTTTCACAGGACTTATTAGTAACATGGCATAATTTTTTTAAACGGGCCATTTTTAGCAGTAGAAGAAAAAAAAAAGTCTCTCGCTCCCATTCCCATATAAAGTACAATTTGAAAACTGCCTCTGACAAAGTTGTCGCGTCGCACCCTGTGGGCAATGCCTAAGGCTGATGCACATTTAATTTTCTGTGGGGTTTTGCGGCTGTGCCCTCAATACAGAATACATTGCTCATTGCCACTGGAAGGGAATTTGTTTAAAAAGTAAAGGGAATTCTTGAGCTATCTAAGAAGGGTTTTGAAGCCAGAGCCAAATGGAACACTGCCTTCCCCTCCGCACAACGTGGGGCTGATGCCAACACTTGCTTTCTGAGGAGCTTGAGCTTGGACAGTCACCTGACAGTGCTAATGGAGTCAGAAAGACACGCAACCAAATCACGGTGACCCACTTTTGTTACCACGGCCCCCGGCCTAAACATTCATTTTAAATGAACGCCTTGAAAATTCAGGTTGAACAAAAGGTACAGTGCATTAGTGGTTTCTTCCGCTCTCTTCAGTCAAGGTGTTGGCCAGAAGAGGAAGCTCAAAGAATAATTTAACCAGAACCTTTTCCCAGTAGGAATTAGGGTTAGATCTGAGAAGTGCCAACAGCGCCATTGTTTCTGACCTCTTCTCCATCTTGGTTGGAATAAAGATGAGGCTCCTGAGGAATTTAGTACAAATCTTTTTCATCTCATAAAGGCAAGCCTTAAAACCGTGGTCTAAAAAACACCTTCAAAAGCAGTTCTCGCCACCACCAGCACCCCCTCCCCCCTCCAGTCCCTCCCTCTTCTCTCCATTTTGGATGGTTTGCTTTTATGGCTCTGGGAATACAATCCGAAATTAGGCTTTATGTGGAAGTTTTTCAGCTTTCAATTTATTTCACAACCTCATAAAGTGTTCTGACAGAGCTCTTCAAAAATCCCCAGATTTGTGGTGCTAAATGGATGGCCCAAAACACAAATACTCACAGATCTTTCATGAAAATAGAATTCCCAGGAGACTGTTTTCTCCTGTCTGTCTTGGAGTGAAACACCCAATATTCACTTGAAGGCTAAAACAAAATAGATAAAGCCTGGTGTCATTTTGAAGGGAGAGGCAGAGGCGGGAGGGGCAGAGAGAGCTGGTGTTGGAAGGAGCAGAGAAGGGATGCAGGTAGGAGGGCGATGGGTAAATACGTATGTGACGCCAAGTTGCCCCTGTCTCCTGTCCTCAATAGTAAGGTCCTTGAGGTCAGAAATTTTAACTTCGTTGTCTTCATAAACCTCCCGCTGTGCCCCCAGCAAATACAGTTTCTGGCTCATGACTCCATGAGTTCACTCATTTTTTCACAAATTTCTTGAGTATGAACCATTTGGTCTTTCAACAGGAAGCGTTTATTATGTGCCAACTATAGGTCATATGTTCTAGGTGCTGAGAATCCACATTGAAGAAGGTCCCTGTTGTCATGGAGCTTTTGTTTGGAGTGGACGAGAGGGTAGACAGATGTTACTAATGAGCAATTTTACGTAATACATCAGATGGTCATCACTGCTTAGAACTGGGCTGTACAGCATGGTAGCCAGTACATATGGCTCCTGAGCACATAAAATATAAAGAAAAACATAAAGCAGAGTATTTGGGGCCAGTGGGAGCTATTTAATAAAGGATGGACAGGGAAGGTCCGTCTGGCAAGGTACTACTCAGGCAGGAAATGAGGGAGCGAGCCAGGTAGATACTAGGGAAAGAGAGTTCCAGGCAGAGTAACAGCAGGTGCAAAGCTCTGTGGTCTGTGTTGAAGGTTGGGAGGTAAACGAGACAGGCACAATCATGGTCTGTGCTCTTGGAGCTTTCATTCTGCAGGTCAGGTAGAGATTAAATTAGGAGGCAAAGAAATATATATATGCAGTTGCCCCTTGAACAATGCCGGGGTGGGGGCACTGACCACCCACACAGTCAAAAATCCATGTATAACTTTTGACTCCCCCCAAAACTTAACTAGTAATAGCCTACTGGTGACCAAAGCCTTACCAGTGACATAAGTCATGAATTAAGTTATTTTCTATGTTATATGTATCATATACTCTATTCTCACAGTAGAGTAAGCTAGAGAAAAGAAAATGGTAAGAAAATGCTGTACTGTGTTTACCGAAAAAAATCTGTGTATAAGTACACCAACACAGTTCAAACCCATGTTGGTCAAGGGTCAACTGTATAGTTAAAAATCAAGCTATAATAGAAAATAAGTAGGAGAAAGGACTTAGAATTGGCTGACGAGAGAAGACCGTGGTGAGGCAAGTGTGAAAAGTTGCTGACCCATGTATTTAGAGGGGACAGGCTGTTACAGGCAGTGGGAACCACTTGAGAGGTCTTAGGCTAGAATAAATCTGGTGTCCTCTGGGAACCCACATGAAAGAAATCCCTGGGGCCGGGCTAATGAATGTGGGGAGAAGTGATCTAGAATGCCATTGGAGAGGAAGCCAAGGGCCAGATTAGCAGGCTTTTGTAGCCCACGTGAAGGAATTTGATTTTACCCTTATTGTGGTGTGGCACCATTGATAAGTGATGAACACTGAGGGACATCACATCTGTGGCTTTAAAATACTGATTGATCAGCCTACTGTGTGGGGAATGAGTTGGGGAAAGAGCTGGGAATGAAAGTGGGGGGACAACCAGTTAAGAAGTCCAGGCACGAATTGACGATGCCTTGGACTGAGGATGGCGGCAGTGATGATAAAGGAAAATGAAAAAGAAAATTTGAAAATAAAGAGAAGTGGATGGATTTAGTAAATAAATTGGAGGTGGACCTGACATGATATAGCACATAAAAGGTACATGGAGAATGTTGGAAAAAATGGATGTTTGGATGGATGGATGGATGGGTGGGTATTTGGATAGACAGGTGAGTGGATGGGTGGATGGATGGATAGATGGGTGGGTGGTTACTAGTTCTCTGGCCTTCAGTGCAATTCTGGCAGGCCAATCTCAACCTTTAGGACAGAGTGATATTTATGCTGGTTTCTAGAAGTGTTCCCCTTCCTCAGGTGGATCCCTACTTTCCCATGATTCCTCACTCATGATTTTAGTGATGGAGTTCTGCTGGTGATGGTATTACATTATTTACCAGCAATCCTGCCAGAAGACCTCATTTGTGGTTAAGCAACTGTGTGAGTGGTCAACTGGGTGAATGGTCATTGTGTGTAATTATCTGGGAGCAGGGTGTGTAGAGAGCCAACTTTTTTGAAGTCTTCATGGGGCCAGGTAGTGTGCTGGCTGTTTTTTATAGGTTACTTCAGATAATCCTTAGGACTGTCCTATGAGGTTGACACCATCCAGCCTCTTATACAGATAAGGAACTTAAAGCTTAAAGAAGGCAGGTCACTTGCTTGAGGTCACAGAGGGTCAGTGGCGGGAATGATGCCCCCCCGACCCAGATGTGTCGATGAGAACCTCCAGTGTCTATTCTAACGTGCCAGTCCTCCAAATTCTGGTTTTCTGTGGTAATTTAATGACCATGATTTTGAACCACAGCCCTACACGTTCAGTGTTCTAGCTCATTCCTCAGTGAGGCAAAGGCTCCAGAGATCCCTGTGAGCCCCTGCCAGTGTAGAGCCAGTGGTGGGCACTTTGACTCGATTTCCTCCACAAGGAAACCTAGCTGGGAGTCCTTCAGCTGAGAAGCACTAAAGTTGATTGTGAATGATCTTTGTATGTTTCCAGTAAACCAGTTCCCTTAGGGTAGTGGTCAAGAAAGCTAGGCTTTGAAGGCAGTCAGCCGTCGGTTCAATTCCAGCTCCAAGCTGTCCGTGAACTGGAGTTTCCTTAAGTACAAAATGGGGCTAAGCCAACCTCAGGAGTGTGTGACAGGATTAGCTTATACATGAAGCATTTAGTCCAGATCCTTCCAAGCACAGGGTAAAGTGGAACAAAGAACAACTATTACCCTATGTCTCAAGGCAAGGAGGGGTTTTTTTTTTTTAGGGTAACTAGATGTCGGCATTCCTCTAACAAACCTAAATGTGATTATTTCTCCTTCAGTGAATAAAAATTAACTGTAGGTAATTATCTGCCTCCACAGAACTTAAGAGAAAAACAAACAATTCACTCTATAAACCTCAGGGAAAAAAAAGGCCTTTTTTCCCAGATTTCTTGCTGTTTGTTTCTTTACCTCAGTCTCTCCTATTCAGAGCATAATGAGCACTGCTTTTGCTGCAGCAACAAGGCCCCTCACAAAGCCAGGCGGGAGGCCTGTGGATGAGGTGCTCCACAGGCCGAGCCAGAAGCCTGAGGAGAATGCTTGCCAAACACTGATGTTTGACTAATTGGTAATGTCTGGGGAGTTGGCACCAGGAGAAAAGAAAGTAAAGAGGCTGGTGGATGTTGAGGAAGGAAGAAGGACAGACTTGAAGCCAAGCATCAAGATTCTGGAGAATGAGCTTTGCCAACATGGAGTTCAAGGAAGTTTGTCAAACAGTTTTGAAATGGTCAATTAAACCCTGAAGGACAGTTGGCCTAAGTTTGCAGCATTAGCTCTAGCGGATCGCGGAAGGGGTGAGCAGGAATATGAGCGGAGTTTCAGGTGTGCCCTCTTGAGGCCAGACAACTCCATGCAACATTGGCCTGAGACCCTGTTACTGCGTTTTAAGGTGGTGGTGGGTCAGGAGTCTAGGACCAGTCCTCTTCTGGGTTGAACTGAGGTAACTCACCCATCATATTCCCTATGCTAGTGAAGCTGGAAATGAGCAGCCTTACGGAGGTGAAAGGTTTCTACCCCTCTGTTTGCACATCGCCAGTAGGCCACTCAACATAGAATCACCTAACTGGGTCCATTTCCAGAAGTGGGCCGGCAACTTTGAGAAGGTTGCCGCCTTCTTAAAACAGAACCATAAAGATGCACCTCACTAAGAACCCATCTATGAATCTGATCTTTTCAAGTTAGAATGTTCTGTCCTTCACATTCTTCAGCCATGTTCATTTTCTTGTATTTTCTCTTTGTGACAGTGGTCTTTCTGAGGCAAAAAAATCCAACCATGGCTCTCTCCTGCTGAAAATTGTTCGACAGGGGAATGAGATGGGGAGTAACTGGAGTAGTTTTCACAGTTGTTTAGATGGTGAATGACTACAACAGCTTTGAAAAAATAATTTAGCATTATCTGGTAAAGTGGAAGCTATATGTACCTGGTGACCCAGCCATATTCTCTCTTGGATATATGTGTGTATTTTTCTTCCCCTAGAAAAATGTATACAGGAATGTTCCTAGCCAGCAGTGTTCAAAGTAGCAAAATGCTGGGAATAATTTGATTTTCCACAACAGTAGAATACAGAAGTAAATTCAAACTATGAAATACTATACAGTAATGAAATTGTATAGTACAGGACATGAATGAATCTCAGGTTGCCTCTTACCATAGGATTAAGTCACAGAAAATTATAGATGTTTTCATTTATATAAATTTCAAACCACGTAAAACAAAAACTGCCTTTTCCTTGTAGATGGAAATGTGGTAAAATTAAAAAGGAAACCACAGAAATGATAAACACAAGATTGAGAATAGAGTTACTTCTGAAGGATGAGGAAATGGGAAGGGGAACCCAGGAGAGTTCAAAGGAAGACAAGGTGTGCTTTGTCTTAAAAGTACTCAAGGGAATTTTGGGGGGGGTGAGGGAACTTTTCTATATCTTGAGCCTGGTGGTATTTACGTGACTGTATGTATTTGTTAAAACTCATAGAACTAGCTACCCCAAAGGGTGAATTTTGTAGTGTATAAATGATAGCTCAATTGAAACAACACTTGTTAAAGTATATGGTAGGCACATGGCGTGTTTATTGTGATTTTTTTTTAAAGATTTATTTATTTTGGGGGTGGGGCAGAGGGAGAGGGAGAGAAATCCCCAAGCAGTCTCCCTGCTGAGTGCAGAGCCCGTATATTGTGATTTTGTTTATACCTCATACGAAATTTGTATTCTTTTATAGTTTACCCAAAAGCAATTTTTGAAACCCCTCAAGGGTTCGCCATTTTCTTCAGGTTAGCCTCACATGGCAGTCGTGGCCACTAGTCCCTTCGTGTGTCACCCTGCCCTGCTTGCCCGTCCTGCCTTTCCGCCCTCCCACCCTGCCCTAACCCACGTGCCCGCGCAGGCCCTCCTTTTCCTAGCTCGGCGCTGACCTTGCTGGATTGTGCTCATCTGTGGATTGCTCTGTCTCTCACTAAACTATAAGTTGCCAGCATATTATCTCATCCCTCAAACCCCCAGTCCTAGCACATGGTCAGATACACAAGAGGAGTTCAAAGATTTGTGCAGTTTTGTCAAGATACCGGCATCCCCTCTGATTCTGTAGGAGTAGGAGCAATGGGAACAAATGGGTGGGGGATGAAAACGATGCATACTGATATTTACTTCACAGTGGCCAGTTCTATAGGTTATAATGGTATATTGGTTTCCTATGGTCCTGATAACAAATTACCGCAAATTTAGTAACTTAAAACAACACAGATTTATTATCTTATCTTTCTGGAAGACTGAAGTCTGAAATGAGTCTCAGCTCAAACTAAGGTGTCAGCAAAGCTGTGTTCCTTTCTGGAGGCTCTAGGGGACAATTCGTTTCCTTGTCTTTTACAGCTCCTAGAGGCTGCCTGCCTTCCTTGACTGATAGTCCTCTTCCATCTTTAAAGCCAGCAAGGGCTGGTCTCTCTCACACTGCACCCATCGGTCTGGTCCTAACTCTTCTGGCCCCATATTCCACGTTTAAAGACTCTTGTGATTGGTCCACCTGGATTATCCATGCTACTCTCTTCAATCAAAGGTCAGCTGATTAGCAACCTTAATGCCATCTGCAACCTTAATTCCCGCCCCCCCATGTAATTTAATGTATTCACACATCCTGGGCCTTAGGATATAGACATTTTGGGGAGTTTGGTGGGGGGCAGCATTCTGCCCAGCATATGTAGTAAAGAACGAATGAAATTGCTAAAATGTAAGAGAGTGATAGCATCTAGCAAAGCATCTGTTTCCTGATTTCGAGATGTCATCAGACTTAAGTTTTAGTTTGTGCACCCCAGAAGCAGTCCCAGAGGATTGATGTGCATACAGTTGTTTTTGGTTTTGTTTTTGGATAATCCCTGGAAACAGTGAAGGCTGGGAACTTGAAGGGAAGTGAAGGGAGATAGGGAGGAGAAGGCAGCAATAAAAAGTGTGTTATCAAGGTGCTTACCATGTGCGTAGTGGAATTTAATCTGGGAACGATGAGAGGCAATGTGAGCCTCAGAGTTCTCCCCCAACAAGCCTCAGTTTTTGGTGGAGTGCTGCTCTTGGGGAAATTTAATTCCCAGGACCTTTGGACCATGTGCACTGCAGGCCAAAGAAAGCCCTCAAGCAAAGTGCTGGCAGTTGGAAGTCAGGTCAGAATACATTGAAAAAGTCAATACATATACATATACCTACATATATATACATATATATATATACACACATGATATATACATACATATTAGGGGTTACCAGCAATGTCAGTAAGATCATGGTGCTGAGTAGCTAAATGGGTTCCTTTAGTGATAGTTCATGAACTTCCCCAACCTCTTTTCTGAAAGATGATACAGAGAAGACCCAGAGCTCCTTACAGGAAAGTCCCCAGCCTATCCCTGCTTCAGCCAGAGGCATTCCTATTTTCTGTTTTCTATGTTGATAGATTTTATATGAGAGAAAGAAAAGATACAGACACTTAGAGGAAAAAAAAAAAAAGAAAGTCACTTTCTTGACCTACAAATTATAAAAATTGTGGTCAAGAATCTTTTCTGCCAGGTAGGAATTTGGGGAGCAAAGAAGAGCTCAGTTTAATTTCCCTCGGGGTCTTTGCTGAAGGGACAAGAACAGAAATCTGGATTCAGTTTTGTTGGTAAAAATAATCTTTCCACCAAAAAAGAATGTGAAAAGCTACATTGTTCATGATCTTTGGACTTAATTCATTTTAACACAGGCTGGGAGGTAGGAGTGGGGAGGGGAGATTTTGAGCTGTTTAGTTTTAATGAAATGTTTAAGGCTGAAATAATGGTTCTATATAGCTTTTGACATAATTTATTCTATTTTGTGTCAATTTGCCTGAAGAATGTAATGTTGTGGGGTGGGGGGTTGGGAGCTGCAAAGGGCTCTCACCGAGTCATGGATTATAATTTACATCTAGAAAGTCTACATATTCCATAATTATGGTGTGCTATGAATTAGTAGAGTAATATTGAATATCTCCAAACCCCTTATTATGGCTTCTCCCTTGAAATATGTTTTCAATATACATTTATTCAGCAGTGCTTAAACATGGCAAGTCATAAACACACGCTTTTTAAATCATGTGGCTACATTTTCTTCCTGCTTAAATGTAAGATCAGATGTTCTTAATAGCAGAGGGGGGTGGAACGAGGAGAGAGGAGCTGTTCAAAAAACAAATAGTATTTTTTATTTTAAAAGAAATGTCTCCTGTTTATGAGACTGTTCCCCTCGGCAAAAGAGGAAAGAGTGCTTAGAGGCTTTGGGTACTTTCTCTGGTGACAATTTATTTTATTTTTGTAGCACTTTACCTCCTAAGAGCAATGTATGTTTGAAATCTGCCATATATTACATGAATGTGCTTGACCAACTGATTTGGCTACTAATGCTGTCTGGCTGAGATCCAGGAAGAAGAGCTAATGATCCAGCTCTCAGATGATTAAGAACGTGGTCCAAATGGCTGAAGCCCTGAAGAGGCTTCCTATAACTGTCTCTGAAGTGAGAATTTAACTTCATTCTTGTGGCAAGTGGCCCAGGCACTGAGCCACAGGATGAGAGAATTCCTCCCAGAGAACACAATTAAGTCTTTTGGAAAAAGGCATTGCTCTCCAGGACATTTAAATTTCTCTGTAGAGGCTGGCCTCTCCAGGTTTAGCACTCGTGAAGCTGCTTATTAGAGTCCTGTGCTTGCAATTTCAGCATGCTGACACCAGGTGGCAGGCAGTAGTGAGGTCATGCCAGATTTCCTATTCCTCCGGGCTAGGTTCTCTTGAGTGCAGCAAGTGAGTTGAAACGCATTGAGGAATCAAAGAGAGTTCTTTATGAAAAGTAACACTTGCTAAAAAATACTACAGAGGTCACCTCCACTTTTAAATCTAACATATTCGTTGTGTAGGTCATGTGAATATGCACTAACAAAAAGCTTTACCGATTTTTATAAATATATTGAACTTAATTATAATGTGGCTTTATAGGGGGAACATTATTGTGTTTATGTAAACACAATATGCTCTCTACCACAGTTCAACAAGCTGTATCAAGTTTTGGATATGTGGTAACATTTTAATAGCTTTGAATAAGAAACGCCGTAGATAAAATAAATATGTTGGTATCGGGAAATAATAGAATATAGAAAGATTATAATAGTACTAAAGTAAATCTAAACTGTTCAAATAATGGGCCAAACTTAATGTCTAATGAGTTGCCTGACTTGTGGCTTGTTATTTCACAAGAAGATAAAATTATTATTGTACATCTTGTGCTTTTGGTTTTCCATGGGTAGGACAAGCATATGGAATGCAGGATAATATTTGAATATATTTTGTTAGTGAGGAGGAGAGGAGAGATGGCATTCCTATGCCAGCAAATAAAATAAGAACTTACTTTGCAAATGATATATCCAGGTTTCTACTTGGTTGGTTTGATTCTGCTCAGTCATTGGCAGAAATCATAAAATGATCTGAGAGAAGGAGCAAAAAGTAACCCATAAAGAAAAAAAGTAACCCATAGGACTTGATTAGTGCTAAATGAATGAAGAAAACCAATTAAAAAGCTTAGGTTAAAAGGAGGAACTGTTCGGTGTTTTGTTTTTTAGGATTTATTTGAGAGAGAGAGAGCACGGGGAGGAAGAGGGGCAGAGGGAGAAGGACAAGCAGACTCCCCACTGAGTAGGGAGCCCAACTCGGGGCTCTATCCGAGGACCCTGAGGTCATGGTCTGAGCTGAAGGCAGACACTTAACCAACGGAGCCACCCAGGCGCCCCAAGGAGGAACTGTCTTATTTAAAAGTTATTAAGTTATATAATTGAGAGCATGATTTAAAGAAATAGGACCTCGTGGGCAAAAATTAATGCCATCCTTCCTAACACTTTAACTCTCCAGAATTAATTTTAAATTAAACATTGTTTTTCTCTCTTATGGTCGTGAGGCTGACTCCCGCTGAGTCTTCCAGTGCTTCTCCGGGGCTTCTCACAGCTCCTCCAAGGAAGAAAAGGAAGTCCTTCCTTGTGTCTTCCGCTCATCTTAATTTAAGAAATGCTTTAACCACGTGCTACTTGAAGCCCCCAGATGATGTTTAACTCAGTTCTAACTTCTTGTAGTATTAAGCGTTCCATTTATTCTTTCATGACCAATTGTCAGCAAAAACATGGGGGGTATCGACTTCAGAATGAGTCAGAAACCAAGCTTCACTATTCACTGTCCATAACACTTGGAGCAAATAACCAAAGTATTTGTAAAATTAGAATAATAGTACCCACCTCCCAGGTAGAGAAGGTTGGCTAGCAGCCTATGTACAGTGGGTAGGTTCTCTGGACCTGGTTTACAGTAACTACTCAACTCAATAAATGTTACTTATTATGACTGTCACTAATATTATTATTAAGAATGGGTCTTCAGTTTCTAAATCTGAGTATTCCAGGTTCCTAAACTTGTTTTTATACTGAAGTAACAGCAGAGAAAGGTCCCTGCTTTACAAATCCTATGGCAAGGGGCGCCTGGGTGGCTCAGATGGTTAGGCGTCTGCCTTCGGCTCAGGTCATGATCCCAGGGTCCTGGGATCAAGCCCCGCACTGCGCTCCCTGCTCGGCGGGAAGCCTGCTTCTCCCTCTCCCACTCCCCCTGCTTGTGTTCCTGCTCTCACTATCTCTCTCTCTGTCAAATAAATAAATAAAATCTTTTAAAAAAAAGTATCTCATGTGCTTTTCCACTTCCCCCTTGCCACTAAGTATCGGAATGTAAGCACACAACTGGTGTCCTTAGCACTGATTTTCCTGAGTCCCTCTGGCATCATCTTTGCTAAACACACCTGTTTAGATGCAGACTTTTTCTTGTCAGAAGCTATATTTCTTTTCAGAGAAGATGTTACAAATAAATACATCTAGCCATGTTTCAGGTTTGCATTTTGTTTTAGGTAAAGAGTGGATTATCTTTTCCTTTTAATTGGAGTATAATTGACATACGATGTTACATCAGTTTCAGGTGTACAACATAGTGATTTGGCAATTCTGTACTCAGT
Source organism: Halichoerus grypus (assembly GCF_964656455.1). NCBI lineage: Eukaryota > Metazoa > Chordata > Mammalia > Carnivora > Phocidae > Halichoerus > Halichoerus grypus. Next base: position 137,980,775 of record NC_135712.1, read on the forward strand.
GCTCACCATGATAAGTGTGGTCACCATCTGTCACCATACGTTATTATGGTATTATTGACTGTATTCCCTATGCTGTACTTTTCATCTCCCTGGCTTATTTATTTTATGATTGGAAGTTTGTACCTCTTCATTTCCATGATCTATTTTGCCCATCACCCCATCAACTTCCCCTCTGTCAACCACCAGTTTGTTCTCTGTATTTAAGAGTCTTTTTCATTTTTGTTTGTTCATTTGTCTTTTGGATTCCACATATAAGTGAAATCATATGTATTTGTCTTTCTCAGTCTGACTTATTTCACTTAGCATAATACTTTTCAGGTCAATCCATGCTGTTGCAAATGACAAGATTTCACTCTTTTATGACTGAGTAATGTCCCATTGTATATATACCACATATTCTTTATCCCTTCATCTGTGGATGGACACTTGGGTTGTCCAAGACATGTCCAAGATATGTCTTGCCTGTTGTAAATAATGCTGCAAGAAATATAGGGGTGCATATATCTTTTTGGACTAGCGTTTTCATTTTCTTTGGGAAAATACTCAGTGTGGAATTACTGGATCATATGGTATTTCTATTTTTAATTTTTGAGGAACCTCCATACTGTTTTCCACAGTGGCTGCACCAATGTACATTCCCACCCGCAGTGCATGAGGGGTCCCTTTTCTCTACATCCTCGCCAACACTTGTTATCTCTTCTCTTTTTGATAATAGTCATTCTGACAGGTATGAGGTGGTATCTTATTGTGGTTACGATTTGCATTTCCCTGATGATTAGTAACGATGAGCATCTTGTCATGTGTTTGTTGGCCATCTGTATGTCTTCTTTGGAAAAAAATGTCTATTTAGCTCCTCTGCCCATTTTTTAATTGGATTTTTTTTTTGCTATTGATTCATATGAGTTCTTTACATATTTTTGGATATCAATCCCTTATCTGATACATCATTTGTGAGTATCTTCTCCCACTCAATAGGTTGCCTTTTTGTTTTGTTGATTGTTCCATTTGCTGTGCAAAGGCTTTTTATTTTGATGCAGTCCCAGTAGTTTATTTTTGCTTTTTTCATTGTCTGAAGAGATATATCCATAAATACATTGCTAAGGCCAATGTCCAAGAGATTACTGCTTATGTTTTATGGTTTCGGGTCTCACATTTAGGTCTTTCATCCATTTTGAGTTTATTTTTGTATATGGTATAAGAAAGTGGTCCAGTTTCATTCTTTTGCGTGTGGCTGTCCAGTTTTTCCAGCACCATTTATTAAAGAGACTATCTTTTCCCCATTGTACGTTCTTCCTTCTTTGTTGTAGATTAATTGACCTTATAAGTGTGGGATTATCTCTGAGCTCTCTATTCAGTTCTGTTGCTCTATGAGTCTGTTTATGTGCCAGTACCATACTGTTTTGATTACTGTAGCTTTGTAGTATATCTCGAAACCTGGAATTGTGATACCTCCAACTTTGTTCTTCTTTCTCAAGATTGCATTGGCTGGATCGATCATCTTTAACTAAAAGGACAGACAAATATAGGGCTCCCAGTGTACTGAAAACTTGAAGAAGTTCCTTCTTTTGCTGAGATGGGGTGAGAGGGTGCCCACTTAGCCCCTCCAAAGACTCCTCCATGAGGACCACCTGTGTTACTCTGAAGCATAAACCATATTCTGTGTGCTTACCAGTAATGTGAATGAAATGGTCAAAATATCGATGTGGCCGTGGGAGATATAAAAGAAGAGCAGGTTGGATTTATTGTATTAACAGTGGGGATTAGGGGGAAGGCAAAAGTAATCAGATTTGGGTTTCCCAGTGGAAAAGAAAAAGCCAGGGTGCAGGCTTGGTTTTAATTTAGCCATTAGCTGGGCCATCTGAATGTTCTGTGGGTTACTTAATTTCTCAGGGCTTTGGGTCAATAACTATAGAACTCGGTCCTCTTTTTTGTCTCTCTATCACTGAGTGTTGGTGAGTTCTGATTTGGAGATCTCTTGGTTAAGGTCAGTGGTCATTTGGTTGGGATGAGGTCAGAGAGGACATTATTGTGTGGTGTTTAGGAGCATGACCTACCTTTAGCTTCGGCCTCCCACCACCTACTGGCCATATGATCTTGAGGGGGGGAAAGAAACCCTCTCTATGCCTCACAGTTCTTATCTCTATAATGAGAGAGGTGGGGATTCCTATCTCATTAGGGTGCTCTACAGTTCATAGAAGTGCTTACAGGGGTGCTGGACACTGAGGAAGCCTCCGTAAATGTTAAGCCAAAGTGAAGAGACAATTGAAAATGACAACAATGATGCCAGGGTCCCCAGTCCACCCTCACCCCCACTACACCCAACTTATTTTCCTGTCTGCTATTTCACCCATGTTACAGTCGATGGGTACACAAGAAGGCATCTAATCTCATTTTAAGGACATGAAGCTAGAAAGAGTGGTTAAGTGTCTTTTCTAAAGTCACACAGCTGGTTAGGGTCAAAGCCAGGCCCAAAACTGGCAACTGCAAAATACCAATCTAGCGCTAATCACATCACATCGGCCATGCCAAATTCCCACGGGAATAAGGCATTTCAAAGTGTAAATGCCCAAGAAGACTTAGCAGGCTCAGTTTCTTCAGTACTTAAATGGAAGTTAGATTATACCCATTCATTTCGATTACATGGCTAGCTTATAGAAAAGCCCATGAGGGGAGAAAGACAAAATGGAATGGAGACATTTAGAGGGATGAACAATGTTCCAAGTCAAACCATTCCTCACAAAGTGCAGAACTAGATAACATTTGTGGTTTCAGAAAACACAGTTGTTTTGTTTTGTTTTATCTTTGGGCTCTGGCGAATATGGGGAATTTAGTTTGGTACAGCTAAAAAAGTAGAAGTGCAATGAAAAATAAAATGCAGATGTCCTGCTCTCCTGAGCAAATGCGGCTGGGTATCTCTGGAAGAAATAATATCTCAGAAATTCATTGGTGGCTGGAGGCCCAAGGGGCAAGGTTGGTGAGGTACATGGTGGGGACCTGTCCATGGGCGTTTCATTAGCCATGGGACAAGAACTTTTACAGCCCTAGAAAAAGAAAGTTGGGGAGTTTTCTGGTGAAATTTTGGATTGAGAAAGAAACAAAACCCACGTTTTGCTAAGCAAGATGGACAGTCCAGTTCAGAGAATTGAGTAAGAGCCGAAATTCCCAGAATCATGGGAAAAACTAGTCAAGGACTTCCCTGGGGAGCCACCCAGATCAAATACTGACCCCGGGGATCTCCTGAAGTTTGCTGATGGGGGGCGGGGGCGGCTGCTGCCATTAGAGGCTTGGAACGGACTCAGGAAAAGACCCCAAACCCACAGGGAAACAGGGAGTTGAAAGTGTGGTTTGGCCCTAGTGGAAAAGAAAGGAGGTTGGTCAAGAGAGGTCTGCTAATAGAAAGGCGGCTGAAAACAAGAAGCATCTGGAAAGGGCCGTTTAATGCTTTAAACTCATGCCAAGCTAATTGAGTAATGTGAGCGCATGTTCTTGTAAATTATTTCAACTGTATATAGTTCTTCCCCTGAGATTGCCTTACCCTGCAGTTCACGACTGGTTGTGTGTTTGAACAGACTCTGAGTGGGCTGTCGCCCTGTGTGTGCACGCGTGGTTTATAAATTATAGTCTTCGTTCCCGGTACTCTGCACTGATTGATTGGGTTTTCACAATTGGCGCAGATACTAGAATTCCCATATTTCGGATGTAGAAACTGAGGCTCTCGAAGGGCTGTTTGGCTGTGGTGGTCTTAGTTCCTTACGCCACGCCGCCATGTCCTGAAAATGCAGTGGGATGAGGGGAACACACAGACAAGTGTGCATTTCTGAATCCTTTCATCAGGAGGATCTCCTCTGTGGGCCAGCCTTGGATGGTGATGTCTTTTGACTTATGAATCCCTTCTGGAAAACCTGGCAGAGGCCCCTTCCCTTCATAAAGCTGAGGATGAAAGTTCTAGCCATCATCCAAATGAAGGAACTTGCTGTTCTTCACACAGGACCTTCCCCCATCCCTGGTGTCCTACCCCCTCGGCTCTCCTCACGGACGGCTCCCCAGACCTCAGCCAGCCTATTGTGTTTCTGCATGGAAGTCAGAGAATCTAGGTCAGTTTATCCAAGTAGAAAGTGTTATTTTATTGAGTTAACTCTGTACAAACTGCTGCCTCAGTGCTTTATAGAAACAAAGTCCCCTGTGTCCAGGGCATTTTCTCTGGAAGTTTTCAGAGGCCTCCAAGTAATCACTTTGATTTAAAATCAAACAATGAAAACCCTTCTTTTTTTAGAAATAGTGTTTCCCGGTAACACATGTCTCTCTTTTTAACTGTTTCGTCAGACACTTAATCAATTCAGCCTTTTGGACTGTGGAAGGGCTGTCAGTGAAATTGCCAGTACCCCTGCATCAGTGTCCGGAAAGATCGGAATGCACCTGACAGAACGGGAGGCCTAGACCCACTTCATAATTACAGAATATCCTTATTCTTCCTGTAACTTGACCCAGTAAATATCATTAAAACCCAAACTGGTTATCAAATGAGACCGGCATCCTTTTGGTTGCTAAACATCATTTTGAGTTCGCTCTTCTCATCAGGGACAGATGTCTTTATAATTATGGTTTTTTAAATGTCTTAACATGAGAGTAATGCTGTTGTACAATAATACTTTCCAACAGTTTAGGGTAGTGTCATTCAGAGGATGGCCTGTAGACCAGAGCCAGCCCACAAACACTTTGTTACCAGACCTGATAAGATATGTACAGAAGTTAAGAGTAGGCATTTAGAAACTTTTAGCATTTTGCTGTCACTGTAACATCCAAACAGCATTTCATTTTTCTAGCAAGTTCTCTTTATTGAAGTATTTATTATAGAGTAGAAATGGACCTCCCCCCCCCCCCCCAACACACATACACACAAAATTCTGGTCTTTCCCCAAAGGTAGTTTAAGAAAAACTACTGCCACAGCATCCATCATCCTGTTTGGTGCTGCCTATGGTTTTGTGGGGGAGATGGGGATTGCATGTTAAGGTCCGTCTTGCGGATAAATAAAGCCGGGCTCAGAGAGGTAAAAAGACCTGGCCCGTTACACGTATGATATTGTGATCTAGTTCTTCTTACCCGGAGCCAGCAGTTTTCCAAGGTCTCACTCTGCTAACCACAGACAAGTTAAGAAAGCTCATCTGCAAACACTCTTGCCTAAGCTTTTTTTTTTTCCCAAGGAAGTATCTCTGTGTACAATTGACCTGAATGATCTATGAACAGATAACCTTTGATAACATTGTTCTCCTAATTCAGAAAACCAGTTAGACCCCTATGGACTGGCTAATTCCCTGTGCTTTGCAAAAATGGTTGAAAGATAATAATGGCAGAGAAGCTCAGGGTTTGGAAGAGCACCCAGGGGACCTTGCAGCCCTATGGCATTGACCTCCATCCACACTACCTGGGACAGCCCCGCACCATGGGAGGAATGTACCATGCTAGACAGCATATTGTTGGGAGCAAAAGGGACAGTTAGAAAGTCTTTCCTCATGTCATGCCCACCCCTTCTCTCTTTTACCTGTTGGCCCTAGATCTACATCCTCAAGATACTAAGAATGAGTCCCAAAATTTAGTTATAGGCGCTATGCCTCTCCTGAATCATCTTCCTCCACCCAAGGCAAAACTCTCATTTGTTGAAGGGTTCCTTGGTTGGTATGGCTTCAAGAATACCCCACCCCAGTCTCATCATCCTAGCCACGCTCTGAATTCTCTTAAGTCAATGTCCATCCCAAAATGGGTGAGTCCCCCCACACTAAACCTGGTATTCAAAGGTGGTCTGTTGAGATTATGGGAAAAGGACCATTTCCCTCCATCCACACACTGTTTCATCTAATGCAGTCTGAGGCTGCATTACTATTTTGCAGCCAGTCACGTTGCTGGGTTGTAATAAGTTAAAGATGCTAAGTCTTTTTGATAGGAACATCTACATTTGGCTAGCAGTTGTCCTCTTTGTTGATCCACTAATTTATTAACTGATGGATTCCTTTCTTCACCCACCATCCAGTCAAGCATCCAGCCAGCCAACCAGTGGCATTCTGTAATACCTGCTTCAGGATTTTAATCCTGTAATTTATTTTGGGACGAACCACTGCTCAGTGGAAGGAGAGCAGTTTAGGTCTTTTAATCTTCCTGGTGAATTTGATCTGGAGCCTCAGTGTCTGGGTAGGCATCAGCCCTCCGGTCCACACCTCAGGGGATGGTTAGCTCATTAGTGAAATCCCAACTAGCTGCTGAGCTCTCTAGAATCCGAGTTTATCAGTGAGCTCCCCAGGTAGACATTTCACTGGTTTTGGCTGCCTCCCTCATCCTCCTTCCCCTTTAGAATCTGATCCAGGAGGTCTGTTCGCGGTGGCCTTTGTGATATCTGTTTCCATCACATCCCGGTTGTGCCTCTGATTGTAGCCAGCATCCCAGCCTCTGACGGCACGGTCCCTGCATTCGACGACCACGCCGGAAATTTTATATAGGTTGACTCAGGGGCCCGGGGATGGAAGAGGAGTAGGAGGGAGATCGTTAACATTATTGTTTCACATGTTATAATGTGACTTGTGACTAATTCAGAAAACCTGTGCGTGTATGACTTCTGTAATTAAGAAAAGGAGTAATAGAAAAGATGAAAGAAAGAAGAAAGAAAAGCCCCTGCTCACTTGTTGGCTGGAGTTCAGTCCATCGTAGAACCCTCCTCCTCAGTGGCTGCCTGACTTACTCATGACCCACTTACTTCCTGACTCCTCACATTCTGGCCTCTGCCTTAACCATTCTACTGAGGGAGTAAAGGCTTCTTCCAAGCTTACTAATGACCTAATGCAGAGGTGAGCAAATGACAGCCCAGGGGCCAAATCCAGCGGGTCACGTGCTTTTGTGAATAAAGTTTTATTGGAACACAGCCATGCCCATTTGTTTATACTAATCGCCTGTGGCTGCCGTCCCAGTACAAGCACAGAACTGAGGCGTGGTCACAGAAGACTGGGCACCTCACAGTCTGGTTCTTTACAAAACTCAGCTTACAGACCCCCTGTTCTATGTTACTAGATGCATTGATCTAGCCGCTCTGGTGGTCCTGAGTCCCATCCCATGCTCCTCAGCCTCTCAGCTACCTTTGGCTCTCAGGACCCACATTACTGGTGATTTCTTCCCCCCCAACCCCTGTGACAGTGAATCCTGGTTATCCTCTGCTTGGCACTCTGACCACTTTTTTGTTTCTATCTTCTCTTCTGACCCTTACTTCAACCCTAAGCATACACAAGGGCACAGACTTTTGTCTTTTTGTTCACTTCTGTCTCCCTCGTGCCTCTAACAATGCCTGGCACACGTATAGTGACTGGACGAGCGACCCTGACTGTCCGGAGGCAGGTTGATTGGAGCTGTTCCTTTCACATCACCTTACGGAAGATCCTGTTTGGACTGTGCGGGTGAGCAGGTGTATCCCAGTAACAGTCTGAAAGGAAGAGTTTAGCTTGGAGTCATGAACATGAGCCTGACACAGCCAAGAGTCTGGGGCTCGAGGGCACCAGTTTCCATTTCATTGGTGCCAACATTCGAGCCTTTTTTCCGATATATCATGTGTGTGATGCATGAAGGTAGTGGTGCTTCTGTTCACTTCCACATTTGGTCCGGTCTCCGAGATCACACAAAGGAGAGTAGCTGAGAACTTGTAAGGGTCACGAGGACAGAAAGCAAAACAAATAAGGGTGTCATAAAATGGTTCTTGGGCCCCTTTCTTCACAGACTCCTGGGTCCCTCTGTGGCCACCACCATAGTAATAGATGAGGAGTCTGCCATTTCGTGGAAGGTGGTCATTTTTCCCATGCCTCTTGGCATAGTTGATTTAGATTATGCTTTCAAATAAATGTCATCATCTGAAAAAGGAAGAAAAGGGAGGGAGGGAAGAAGGGAAGGGGAAAAGAAAGCTAACTTAAGTCTTTTTTTATTAAGGTCAGGGTTGGCAAAGAGGTTTCATTTTCTTTGTTAATGCCAATCAATTAGTAGTGGTTGCTGGGATCTACTCAGGTCACTGTTGAGAAGGATTCTGAGGCTATCTTCAGGTTCAGTGAGAAAAAGAGCTATAATGAATTAGTAATGTCTGCATGGCTGTGAAAGAAAGGAAGTTGTGGCTTACAGAAAAAGAAAAGAGGCAAGAGAGAAAGTGAACATAGCGCCGGCACTGGAAGGGGGGGCATTACTATTTCAGATCAGGTAGCTCAGGAAGGCCTCCCTGGGGAGCTGATAGTTGCGTAAAGAACTGGAGGTGAGGAAGTGAGCCATGTGGGGGTGTCCAAGGGAAGAGCTTTCCAGGCATGAGCAAGTGCAATCTCAAGGCCCCCGTGCAGTCAGGGAACAGCCAGGAGGCCAATATACTGGAACAGAGAGGGCCATGGCGGGGGGCTGAAATCATATTTCTGTTACCAATCTTACGAAAGCATATATATAATCTTGGAAGTTGTGACCATCTGCCCTCTTCTTGAAAACTTAATCTTTAGAGATCCAGCAAACATCACTGATTGAGAGAACAGTGATGGCTCTGTTCTAGATGGGCCAAACGCCCATCTCCACAGCTGTGGAGTTTGAGACTGGTAATAACAGCAAAAGCAAGCGTTCTCTTCATAACACGATGCCTCTCCCATATTGTGTTTGCATTTAAACCAGCTAACAGTGGATTCTCCTCTCTCTGTAGAAAATTTTTCTGTATCTCTTTCACCTTGACTATTTCTCTAGTTTTCTCTTTTCCCCTCAGAATTTTCTGTATGTACCTATCAGAGTCATTTGGTCATAAGCAACAGAAACCAACTCAGCCAACTTAAGCAAAGAGGGATTAATTGATAACCTACTGGGGGCTCCCAGAATGGACTAGAGGATAGAGAACCAGATTTAGAAAAGAACTGAAACCAAGTGGCTCTGGGAGGCTGGGAAGGGAAGCCTCCTTGGGGACAGTTTGGCCAGAATGCCGCCATTAAAAAGACTGAACCCGAGTCACTTATTGCATCTTCCAGATTCTGAGTTCCAAGAGAGAGAGTCCCACTGGCAGACTGGGACTAGTCCCCCCTGCCCGTACAGAGGAAAGGGGGGATGATTGGGTCTTCTCAGCCTCTATAATAAACAAATGGGGCAGGTACCTGGATGTCCCTTCTTATCGGAATTGTATCCAGTGGGGTAGAGGTGATTTCCCCAGAGGAAATTAAGGTAGTGATAAGGAGGAGAAATTGATACTAAGAACTGTCCCCATCCCCCCAACTCTCTGATGTCTCTTCCCAGGGTGCAATCAGGAGTCTCCTATTTCCGGGCACCTGGGTGGCTCAGTCAGTTGAGCATCTGACTCTTGGTTTCGGCTCAGGTCTTGATCTCAGGGTCATGGGGTCAGCTCAACGTGGGATCTGCACTCAGCAGGGAGTCTGCCTGTGCCTCTCCCTCTGCTCCCACCCCCCTGATGTGCAACTTCTCTCTCTCTCTCTCTCTCTGTCTCAAATGAATAAATCTTAAAAAAGAAAAAAGAGTCTCCTATTTCTACTGTAAGAATAAAAAAAAAGCTGTTCACTTGGGTCTTGATTCATCTAAGAATGGCTCAAGACATGTGAAATTTGGCCAAATGCCAGAATTTGATGTAATGAAGTTTTGCAGCCATCACCTGTCATCATTTCCTTGAGTGTGTCTGCAGATAAGCTCGTGATATTAGTACCTGTCATTTCTGCAGTGCTTTCCAAGAACCCTTCCAAGTACTTTCCAACCATTTTCTTGCATAATCCTTACAGCTTTGTGACACATATATTATTGTCCCTGTTTGCAGATGAGCATCAGAGGGAAGGAAAGCTAAATGGCTGGCTCACATAATGCTGGTGATAGGTCTGCTTCCTAAGCTTGTGCTGTTATCACTCATTCATTCAAGTTGATGACATATGTGCACCAGTGGATCTCAACCCTGGGGCAGTTTTGGCCCCCAGGAACACTGGCAATGTCTGGCAACATTTTTGGTTATTACATGTAGCTGGGGGAGGTGCTGCTGGCTTCTAGTGGGTCGAGGCCAGCAGTCTGCTAAATGTCCTACCATGCACAAGACAGGCCCCACAAGAGAGAATGATCTAGTCCCAGATGTCAGTCATGCCGAGGCTGAGAAAGCCTGAAATGCACAGATGGACACATGGTGTGTGACCGCCCAAAGTCCCCATAGTGCTGTGGGGTCTGAACATGCGCATGAATCGGCTCTTAGAAGATAAAGCTCACTGCAAGTGGGAATCAGCTGCTAATACTATCTTAATTAGCTATGAATTGCCATGAAGAACTCTCACCTAGAGTCCCCCCAGCTCCTACTCTCCCTTGACACACCTCCTCCCAAGAGGACAAAGGTCAGTAGGTCTGCTCAGACAGTGAAGCTGATGAAGCCCTGTGCTTTGGGATGGGCCGGCCCTCTGTGAGTGTCTCAGTAACTCTGCGTGGACAGGCAGCCTGGCAAATCTACTCCCTCTGAGCAGTGGCTATTTGCAAAGCAAGGCTGAGGTTGGCCAAAGAGGTCACAGTTGTTCTGTAATCAGATTATGTTGCTATATCCGACCATTGGCCATCTGTGGCCCAATAGGGAACTATTAAGCCAGCAGCACGGACCTAAGTGAGATGGACGATAGCAATGTTCCTTGGAACGATGGAATGACCAGAGAGATTGTGTAATAGCCCTGCTAAAGAGGGTTAGCAGATGGGCCTTTCTGAAAAGAGTAGGGCTTGTCTGCTCCCCACAAAGGTGAATGAGATTGGAAATGTGAAATTAACCTCCTTCTCTAGAATGTATCCCATGATCTGCAAAGAAGAGCAAGAACCAAGCCTATGGCAGATTGACCCAAGGTTAATATTAGAAACTGCCTGTGATTTGGCCATGTATTTCAAAAGCCTTTATAGTCCCCTTCCTGGAAGCTATTTTAAAGAAATAATAATAAAAAAAATATGTGCAGTGATGATGTACAGAGATGTTCATTGCAGCATTATGTATATAGAACAGGCAGTAACATAAAGGACTAACAAGAAAAGAATGGCCGTATAAATTAATTCTCACCCACAGAAAGGAACTCTATGCTGCCACTGCAAGCAATTTTTCCCTGATATGGGGAAGTATCCACAATGTTAAGTTTACATGAAAAACCAGATAAAAAAATGTGGATATTCTGTGATCTGTAATAAGAAAATACATGAATGCATGAAAAAAAAAGAGCAGAGTAAAATCAAAATATCAACAGGGGCTTCTTTCTGGAACATGGATTAATTATGATTTCTATTTTCTTTTTCACAAATTTCATTCTTTTCCAGATAATCTGCAGTGAGACTCTGTTGCTTTGTTGTTTTAAAAAGGTGCTTTTTTTTCCCCCAAAAGAAAGAATCAGGTCCTCATATTGTGTGGAGACTCTAGGTAACTAGTTGCCCAGAATCTAGTTTAGCAGCTATCTTCACCAAAAACCAGTTTTAACCTGGAAAAGTAAGTAAGTTCACCTCATACCTTATGTCCCTTGTTGTGCTCACACCAGTGTTTACTTGAATATCGGAGAACCCTCCTCCTGCTGCTGCTGGTAAATCGCATCACTGCCTGTCTGGAATTTGGAAAACAGATGAAAATAGTTGTTTGCCTTACTTGACATGATCATCCAGGAAGAGCTTCGCCAGCATATCCACATTGTGGATCGTATTTTCAGGGGGCTGCCACCTTCCCGAGCATTTCCAACTGCCTTTCTTCTTGGCCTCTCTCTGCAATATTTAGATTTTTGTTCTAAACTGAAGGAAGTCTTCCAAGCAGTAGCCCGTGGTAGGTCTGTGGTGGTCCTAGTTGCATTAAGTTCACCCGAGCCGTTGGTTGCAAGAACTAGGGTGTAAGAGTTTCGGGAATTTCGTTCCATTCTCTCTACATTCCCAGCCGGCACACCTTTGCACTCTCCTCTTAGGAAAGATGGCAGCGATGAGCTCTCCTAAACCACTTTCTTTGCTCTGCTTTGTACGCATCGCCTAGTAAAGGTGCCCCGAGTGGCTCAGGCATCCGCCTGCAGTGGCTTCGTCTGTGTCTGCCTCTCCCGAGGCAGAAGCCCACAGGAGAACCTGGGTTAGGATCGTTTAACGCTGTGTGACTTGGATGGATCATTCTCCACAGGCCCAGCCAGCGAACGGATGTTCACGCGCTCTTCACCCTCGCTGCTGCCATTCCCCTGGGCATGTAGTTGGCACCGTTCTGAGTAACTGGTGAAGACAGAAAAGCAGGATCAGGGCTTTCAAGACAGAATGTCTCTCTGCCACGTGCACCCCTGCTGCAGCCCCCACAGAGGTAGCTACAAGCCCCCAGACTGAGCTGTGCCTCCCCTCCCTGCCCAGTACTAGGCTCCCACTCCAGAGCCTTTGTCAACAGCCAAGACTCCTCAAGGGCCCGATGCACGGGGCACTGTTCAGGATGATGGTGATAAGCACATGAAGAATTCCTAAAATTCCTGCCCGCCTAGAAATTTAATTCTAGTGGAGGGGAAAGGATAAGAAAGAAGACAAGTAAAATAAGGAGATAAATAAAACTGGGAAGGGGAATAGGATTGTTAGAGGTAGGGCATTAACAGTTTTTGGTACAGTCGTCTGAAGGCACCCATCCGTGGATACACTGATCCTTGGTTTTTAAATTCTACCTCTGATGAAGGCCTCTTGGGAAGATGACATCTGAGTAAAGGCTCAGAAGGTGAGGGACAGAGCTGTGGGGACATCTGAGGGGAGAGTGCTCTAGGCAGAAGGAACAGGCAGTGCAAAGGCCCTGAGGTGGGAGCCTTCCCCTGTATGTTTGAGGACCAACAAGGAAGCCATTGTGTCCAGAGGGGAATACACAAATGGGCATAAGACAGGAGATGGAATCCGAGAGGCCCCAGGGGGCTTTGCACAGACCAGCTCCTACTCCAAGTTTGATGGGAAGTTGTTGGGTGTTAGGGTCAGAAGAGTGACATACTTGGGTTTTAGTAGGCCCCAGCTGGCCACGAGTCTGAAACTAGACTACAGGGGAGGTAAGGGCAGAAGCAAGGAGAGTGGTTGGCAGGCTCCAACAAGGTGGGGGTGGTGAGGTGGGGGGAGGGTTTCTGGGAATCACACGCCTCTCCTTCCCTCATGGATTCAGGCCCAGCTGAGAAATCACTGCATAAATCAGAAGATCAAAATGTCTGCCATTAGTTTCCAAGAGTCACCTTGGAGTCTGAGAACCTTAACAGTGCTGGAGAAAAACTATTTTGTCTTAAAAGAAAAAAAAAAAACAAACCCTGCATTTTTAAAAATAATTGAAACAACATAGGCTTGCTGCAGACAATTTGGAAAGTACTGAAATTTATAAAGAAGAAAATATAAATCACAACCCCATGTCCCAGATCTAAGCCCTGTTAATATTTTGATTTATTTTATTCTCCCCTTTTTTCTGTTCCCATATGTGTATATTATTTTAGTTAAATTTAACCTTGTAACTATTTCCCCATGTTATTAGTCTTCAAAAAAGTATTTTTAACAGCAATATATTGTTCCTCCCTATGATTATAAATTAATTTATATAGTCATTTGCTTATTGGAGGATGTGGCTTACCTGTGTAGCCCTGATGGGCTTCCTAAACTACACCCCCAAATCAGATACACTTAACCACACTGTTCTAGGCAGTGTTGATACCTGAAGTCCTCCTCCGGGGGCAGAGCCTGCTCATGGGAACTTCCATATCATGGAACCCAGGCCCGTGTGCCCTTTCCTACAGGCAGGAAGGCAGGTGGAGGTCGAGAAGGCCCTGAGGGGCTTGAACCCAAAACACTAAGTGCCTTCCTTCAGACCCACCAAGACAAGTCCCTGTACCTCCCCGGGGAAAGGAGAAAAAGAGGTAGGGTGAGAGGTCAAGAGTGTCACCCTACTGAAAGACCTGCACATGGAAACCCAAGACCAGGGAAGCAGAGGTACCCTCCTAGCACTGAGGATTTAATAGGTAATGAATGTCAAGTTCTTGGTCATGGCAAATGCTTAATAAATGTCATCTTCTCCCTTCCCCTACCATTGTGAGGAAAATTCCAAAATTCCATGAAGTGAATATTCACATGTGCCAGTGTAAAGGCACAAGCTGGATTAGTGGACAGTCATTCCTATTTGTGCCAACCTAGTGAACCCTCTACAGACTGTAGGATCAGTTCGGTAATTCTCCCTTGGATGTAATTTCATTAGCCGTCCTTCTCACCTTGGGCATATTTGAATATCCTCAAGAGAAAAAAGAACCCCAAGTTGGCCAGTCTCTCAGTGACCTCAGTTGGAGTTGAATAATTATCGATGAATGAATGGATGAGGAGGTGGGTGGGTACATGGACGGATGGATGCATGGATGGATGGACAGATGGGTGGATGCATGGATGGATGGAAGGAAGGAAAGGGAAGGAAAGGAAGGGAAAGGAAAGGAAAGGAAAGGAGAGAGGAAAGGAAAGGAAAAAAGGAAAGGAAAGGAGAAAGGGTGGATGATTGAAAGAAGAGTAAATCAAGACAGTCATTTATAATGTATTTTTTTCTTTCTCTGAAAAGATGAAAGGGGAATAATGTTTTTACACAAGCCAGTGTCTTTTCCATTTTGCAGGTGAAATAAAAGCCCAGTATGAAAATCCCTCATTTCTGCTGGAAGAAAGTAAAGAGCCACATTATGATCTAAGTAGCATATTTTATCTGTTTGAGCTTTGGTGGGGGGGGGGGAGGAAGATGGGGTTGATTTTCTAGCTTGAGTGACATAAATCTGTGCCCCCCCCATCAAATATATTGTTATTGCTGTGATTCATTTGGCTTTTTTTTTTTTGAAGTGGACTATGGTTTGTGTGCAGTGGATGAAGTAATTGGAGTGAGTGCTTCTCCCTAGAGACAGAATCAATCACCGTTGTAGAAGATGATGACATTTTAGAAAGAAACTCTGAGGAAAATGTCATGCTTAAAAAATTAGATTTAAACACACTGGCTCCAGATTGATTTTTATTACACTCAAATGGATACCCTGATTGATTATCAGTCTTACAAATGTTTAGCACATTTCTCACTTCTCTAATAATCAGAATAATCTAATTTTCAATGTCATTTAATGTACTGTATTCAAGGTTATAATAGATCATATTTCTAATAAAACACAGCAATTATGTAATGAATAATACAGGAGGACCGGCATTCAGATTCCCTGATTTTAAGGCAGTGCCAATGGAAAGTCTCAGATAAGCCCATTCCTTTCAATGTGATGTACATTCTAAGTCTTTGACTTAGAAGCATCATAAAGAAGGTTTTTTTTTTTTCCCTGCTGGTGCTCTGAATGGATCTTTGCCAGACTTGACCAAAAAAAAAAAAAAACAACAACAAAACAAACAAAAACAACCCCCACAAATTTCTGGGAGGAAACCACAAGGTTTGAATCTTTTTAATACATGTTATTGGTGCACCTGGAGAAAAGTGACAGGTTGCCAAGCTATTTATTGAGTTTCTCTGGTAATTGCTGCTTTCCCCCCATTTTTGATATACATCCCCCGGAGAAATACCATATTTTAGTTCTAAATATTTTTCCAATATCCATTGTAGCAGCAGCTGACATTACAGATGTTCCCCGGTAAGCCACGGGATATCTAATTTTGAGGAGGTTTGACTCAATATTTAGAGTCTAATATTTACCTGATGGTGTTTACTTCGTTGTTGTGTTGTTTCCCTTAGAAGGGGTCTGACTCACTTTGGGAAGTAAGTTGTGCTTTTTATTTTTGTGGCTTCTCATCCGTTCCAGTCATGTCAAAATCTGGGTTAGGAAGTGTGAATTTCTCAGTGACGGCCTGTGGCTCAGTCTGATGATCTGGCATGTATGAAATGGTATCAAAACCTGATAAGCTAACAAGCATTAGCACTTCAGGATTTTCCCCTTTTAGACTGTGCTCTTTGGCAAGGGCATCCAGGGGCAGCGAGAGGAAGAGAGGAGGCCAATGAGCTGTCGGGCCTCAAGACATTTAGAGACTAAAGGGAGGGGCTTCAGGCAGAAGGCTCACTCCTAAAATCGGCCCAAGTATGAACCTGGTAGCATGAGAACCTCAGAAGGCCGGAAGGTTCCAGAAGATCTCAACAGAAACAACTGAGGGGCCAGTACAAACAAGATCCCATTTAACAAAGATGAGTATCGAGTCCTGATTCAGATTCAGCCAGGTCAGTGGTGGAAGGACAGGCTGGGGTTGAAATCAGAGGTGAGGATCGGATGGCCAAGCCTTGCAGTGATCTAACTCAGGTTTGGAATGTGTGTTCCTTCTTAAGATCCTTGCTTAATCAGATCATGACAGACCACCAAAACCATCTGTATTTGTGGCTGGTGAGAGCACATCATGGGGGACATTATTGTTTTGTGTTCTGAGCCCCTTATTTTAAGAGTTAATTTATCTAGAACTGCACATTATCTAAGCCAGGATGACTAGGATGGCAGGAAATCATCCGGCTATCTGCTATGAGATATAATTGAACACGTTGGAAATTCGGAGGGTAGAGAAAACCCGATGTTGGGAGAAGATGATTGCTCTCACCGGTTTGAGAGGTTAAAATCCAAAAAAAAGAAAAGTTTGCTAACATTTCTTGGGTACTAGATCTTTTCAGCACTTCTGTTCGATTATTACCGTTTTTTTTTTAATTTTTTATTGTTATGTTAATCACCATACATTACATCATTAGTTTTTGATGTAGTGTTCCATGATTCATTGTTTGCGTATAACACCCAGTGCTCCATGCAATACGTGCCCTCTTTAATACCCATCACCAGGCTAACCCATCCCCCACCCCCCTCCCCTCTAGAACCCTCAGTTTGTTTTTCAGAGTCCATTGTCTCTCATGGTTCATCTCCCCCTCCGATTTCTCCCCCTTCATTTTTTCCTTCCTACTATCTTCTTCTTCTTTTTTTTTTTTTTTAACATATATTGTATTATTTGTTTCAGAGGTACAGATCACAGATTATTACCGTTTTTTAATGGTCATGGCCACTAACATTGAGAGAGGCCAGGTAAACTGCCCAAATTTACACAACCACTGAGCTACAGAGCTGAGATTAAAACCCAGCTCTCGTGACCACCGTAACTGAGTGCGCACAGTTGTGGTCACTTGTGGATACGCCATAACTGGGGGATCACTAAGGTCCCTCCCAACTGTAAATTTGGTGGGTTTCCCATCAGAATACAGGTTCAGTAGCATTTGCTGATACTTGGAAACATTTCAAGCATAAGGAGGAAGTACTCTGTCATCTGGAAGTACTTGCTGCTTAAATAAACGGAGGTGGAGAGAGTGAAGACTCCCTTGCAGTGAAACTCTCTACACTGTTGAAAATGGCAGTTCTTGGTGCTGGCTTACCGCCAGGAAATTTCCTGGAGCCTCAAGGAAAGGCTGTGTGTGTGTCTGTGTGTCTGTCTCTCCTAAGGGGTGGAGAAGGAGATAGCCTCTAAAATTAATGAGAAACATCATTTTTAAAGGTTTTCGGGACAAAGCCTGAGCAGGATACTTATAATGGGAAGGAGAAGCTTTAAATGATGTCCTTGTGGTAAGGACTGAAGGTCATCTGAGTTCACGGGATGTTATTAGGGCCCAGTAAGAGAGAGTAAGGATATATCTGTGGAAACAGCCTGTTTTAGCTCTAACAGTAACATTTGTACTTTGACTTCTGGTTGCATTGTATTTTCCTACCGATTACAGATGAGCTGATGTCCGTGAAGCATCATTCAGAGAGAGAATGGACTTGAGCAATAGCAGGTAGACTAAGTGGACCTCGGTAGACATATAGGATGAGGAGGAAAGAAGAATGGGTCTGCTTCTGTCACTGGGACTTGAGCCCCTGGATGGGCTGTGGTTGCAGTCACAGAGATGGCAGTGACAATGGGGGAAGAGTTAGGGAGGACAGCTAAAGAGTCTGTGTAGGAGACAATCACAGTGAGGGGCCACGAGATATCTAGTGAGAAGTCACATACACACATCTGATCTTAGGAGAAAGGCCAGGGCTGGGGCTGGGGATCTGAACCTTCTGCATCTGCTTGATAGGGAAGGCCTTGGGCATGGACTTGGTGACCCATGAAGAGTGAGAGAGGGCTAGGGATTCCAGAGGTGGGAATTCTTTCAGCAGGCTGCTAGATGGGCCTTGTGGGGCTCCCAGGATGAAGGTGTCTCAAGGGAGTGTTTCTTAGCTTTCTTGATCAAGCCTTCAATCTCCCTTTTATCAACCTGGGAGTCCACAGCAGTTCTCAGAGAAGACAGCCCAGTCCACATCCACCAGCATTCCTCTTTTTGAAGTTAGTCCACCCAAGGCACTTTTTAATAACTGTGATTCATAATTCTTGCTATTTTGTAAAGTCTGGACACATCCTAAGAAAGTGCCATAACCCACTGACCTTCCCCTGTTTCTAAATAAATGTGGACATCGGCGAGAGCTCTTAAACAAGAAAGTGAAGCTGATAATCATAGGTGACCACAAGCCCCTCAGCAGTTAAGGTACATGGTAGCAAAAACAAATGGCAGTTCCTGGAGCTGACCAACCATTCATTGTGTCATTTCCTGAATTCAGTCAAAAGATCACGGGATAAGTGGGGGAACAGGCCGGGCAGGGGATTCAGTGGCATTAATGAGAAAAATATTATTTTAGAGTCCAGCATTCCTTTCCAGCTTAAGGTCTGGCCAACCTTAAATGCGTGCAAAGTTATGCCATATGTTTCTCAAGATAATAAAAGTGGCTAAGAAGAGGGAGGGGGCTGGGGGCAGGGGCGGCCCGCTCTCGTTGAAAGTGACTCGGTGGTTAAGTGGACGGGACGTGGTAAGGAAGAGGGGGAACATCCTCATGTCAGTGGCTGCGTAGGACAACTTGTTCTCTCCGCTTATGTTCTGGATGTTTCCAGCACAGCTGCCTCTGCTTGGAGTACATCAAGGTCAAGTGGCCACCTGCACTGTCTCTTTCATTCTGGTTTCCCCTCCTGTGTTTTTAGACGAGCAATTCTCACCTTTGACTTCTCTGCCTACTAAAGTCTACTTGAAGAAGACAATATCTCACCCTCTGCCCCAGAGTGAAGCAAGGGTGTGATAAAAAGTTATGAAAGTAGGGGGGCGCCTGGGTGGCTCAGTTGGTTAAGCGACTGCCTTCAGCTCAGGTCATGATCCTGGAGTCCCGGGATCGAGTCGCACATCGGGCTCCCTGCTTAGCAGGGAGTCTTCTTCTCCCTCTGACCCTCACCCGTCTCATTCTCTCTCTCTCTCTGTCATTCTCTCTCTCTCAAAAATAAATAAAAATTAAAAAAAAAAATTTAAAAAGTTATGAAAGTGGGGCACCTGGGTGGCTCAGTTGGTTAAGTGTTGACTCTTGATTTCGGCTCAGGTCATGATCTCAGGGTTGTGAGATAGAGCCCCTCATCGGGCTCCGCTCTGGGCTTAGGATTTTCTCTCTCTCCCTCTGCCGCTCTCCCCCACCTCTCTCCCTCTCAAAAAAAAAAAAATAAATAATGAAAGAAAGGAGTTTGAAATATATACAGATGAAAACATTCAACGGCAAGGGTTTGCTTCAAAATAATCTGGAGGAAGGGATGGGAGTGGAGAGGAAAGATGATGGGCCATAAATCGATAATTGATGCTGGGCTGTGAATGGATGGGGGCTCATTACATATACTATTTTCTTTATTTTCGGTATGTTTGAAATTTTCCATAATAGATGTGCTTAAATATAAATACATATGTCATTTGTCAAGACAGGAAAAGTTAATGATGGACCCTTAAGGTACGATTTCGTGTTTTGAAGCTTTAAAATGTAAAAACAGAAACCTTACCAAGGAAGATATGCAAAGTATAATTCACTTGATTAATTTTATGAAATACATGAAAAGCAACAGCACTTAAATATTTTAAAATTTTACTCCTAGGGAGATGATATTTTTCTGCCATCTTTTGCAGGTTTTTTTTTTTTTTTCCAGGACAGACTTGGGTAAATAAAACAGAACTCTTTTGATTGCGATCTGTAGACTTTTCTGGCTGTCTGAACTCTTACTGACTCTTCATTGGATGGGAGCCTTCCTGGTGGGGTGAGCTTTGCCCCCGGTGCCCAAGTGCACCCTTCAACATCCCAGGAGGAATGATAGGCAGGGCAGCAGATAACTTTTCTTTAGAGAATTCCCAGAATCTTTACATCTTCCCACCAGCTCTGTGTGAACTCGATTTCTCTCTTTGTGAGGTTCCTTCCAAAACAGCAGCAGGTAGTGCAAGGACTTTAGAGAAACTATGAGTACTTACTTACTGAAGAAGAATTGGGATTTGGGGAGGAGAATGTCATTGGATGTCACTATAACCTGGCAGGTTGGCTTTTTTATGAAGCTTGGTAGAATTGAAAGGTCCCTCACATCTCCAGAACACCTCTCAACTACAACAGCCTCAGGTCCCTGGGTCTCTTTCTGTTCCCAAGATCTTGTTCCTGCTTTCCCCTCAGCCTAGAATGTTCTTCACCTAATTAGCTGCCACTCGGCTCCAATATTCCTTGTCATGGGAAGACTTTTCTCTGGCCACCCTCCCCTTCCCACCCCCCATTGGGTGAGATCCAGTGTTCCATGTCTCTTTTGCCCTTACTGCTCCGGGGTATAATGACCCATTATTCTGTACGTCATTAGGTGAGGAGAGCCTGCCTCTCCTCTGGACCAGGGGTCTGGAAATACTGCAGGCCATTATCAGGGGAAGGGAAGGGGGATTTCCCAGAAGAAAATGTCTCTGGGGGCACTGGTTTGTTGCTGGGTAGAAAAAAACAATGGATGCTTTGGTTCTGTTGCCTGATAACTGAAATAAACCAAACATGGGAGAAGGTGGGTATTAAAGTGTTTTCTTTTTTGTTAAACATGCTTTCTTCCCTAATTTGGGTTTACTGCACAAACAACTTCTTAACAATCAAGGACATTTTCTAAAGTACGGGACTGCAAACTACATTCAACATCCTACATCCAAATGTGGCCTCCAGCTTGTTCTGGAAATAGAAAGTTCTGTTGGAACCCAGCCATGCTCTTCATTGACGTACAGGCTCGCCTCCTGTCACCCTACAATGGCACAGTAGTTGGCAACAGAGGCTCTGAGGCCCACGCAGCCTGCTACCTATCTGCTGGCTGGCGTTTTACGGAGAAAGTTTCCCCCCCCCCCCCCCCCCCCGCCGCCCCGGTCTAGACTGGGACTTGATGAGGGAACCCCTGGGCTCCCTCACCCTTCTATTCTCTAGCAGCTGTCACAGTGCGGGGCGCAGGGTGATGTAGGTGCCCTATTTGAGTTAGATTATTGAGTTAGATTTGAGTTAGATTATTGAATGAATGAACAGGCAGATTAATCAATAGCTATTCTAGCTTGTAGTTTTAATTTCTGTGACCAGCTCTTTGCCGCAGTGCATGTGATCCTTTCTGCCTCAAGGCCCCCACCTTACTGCTCCTTGACCTCCCCGCTCATCAGGGAGGCTTCTCCTGCCCACCTTTCCTTACACCACAGCCCCTGCTCCTTCTCCGTCCCGTATGTGGTTTGTCTTCACGACCCTTGTCATCATCTGACATTATATTGTCTACGCATTTGTTTATGGGCGGCCTTCCCCAAGAAGAAAATAATCTCCCAAGAAGCCGAGAACATTGCTTTGGTCACCGTTACGTCCCTGGCACCTGGTATGGTGCCTGAAACACAGTTGGGCACCTGGTAAATATTTTTAAATCAAGGACCACATTTAGAATTGACAGCCTGTAGCCCAGGACTATCCTTGTATGTCCTCCCATGGTGTCTTGGATGTGAGCTGTCTTCCCGCTACATCCCAAACGCTGTCTTATCCTGATGGCCACACCCCACCGGGTGGATTGGTAAGAAATAGCGGGCCATAGGTGGGCGGTGGGAATCCTCCACCACTTTCTGTTCTAGGCGCTTCTTTCCTCTCCCTGCTGAGCCCTGAAGGGAAGGCGCGGGCAGATGTCTTTTTGATTAAAAGAGAAAAGCGTGTTCTGGGTGTGGGTGTGGGTGTTAAAGGAAGGGCAGAGGGAAGTGAATTGTGCAGGTCTGTCAGGAACGTCATGTGTCATTTCTTGGACTTCTTGTTTTGTTGTTGTTTTTTTTTTTTTTTTTGACCCCTTGGCTGAAACGTTCCCAGGAATAGAGACTCTGTTCTCGGCTCATGTTGAGCATCCAAGTACGTGGCGGGGAGCAAGGCAGAGGATGGGGAAGATGGCTTTGTTTCTTTTCCAAACAACTCTCTGGAGAAATAAATACCTGAGAATTAAAGTTGTGTAGGCCAGAAAGAGGATTTTTGTGAACTAAATAGGATTTTGGCAATCCCTCACAGATGAGGACAATTTAGGATGATCTATTTATATTGAGCAACTGATAAGTTCACTCGAGGGAAGGCTCAGTTGGCTCCAATCTGGCCGGCACTTCACGTCCTGAGATTGACTTGAGGGCTGTGGCTTGAGTCTGCTGTTTCATTTCTAATGTTTTTTCTTAGTCACACATGTGGCCTGAGAGTGACCTCTCGGTCACATCCATGGCAGCCCAGGCCAAGTAGGAAAATTCCTTCATTATACTCCTCATTACATTCTTGTTAACACTAATCTTTTTAAAAAGCAGATGGAATCGAGAATTATTTTACGAGTTTGGAGTTAGACCCGGTTTGATTTCTGGCCCCGTCGTGTGACATTTAAGGCACGAAGGCACCGGGAATTCCATACATTGCATTCCTCCTTCTTTGTCCCCTCATCATTCTCCAAGCCAGAATCCAGCAGGTCACCCCTTTCCGCTTCCCACTGCCCGGCACCCCCACACCTCTTACCCTGACCCCTCCCCAGAGTCTCGCCCCAGTTCAGACATCCCTCTTCTTGCACTTGGAACTTCTAGTGGCCACCACAGTGCTCTCTCCACCCCCAATCATTTCTTCACTGCAAACAGAGCAACCTTTCGAAAAGGCAGCTCTGATCATGTCACCGCCACTAGAGACCCAAATGCACCTGATACCCAAGTTCCCTTGGCGAGAGTCACAGGATCCCGTGAGCTGTGGTCCAGCGCGAGTCTGACCTTGAGCCCTGGCCCTGTCTGCAGAGCCTCAGAGCTGCCTGTTCTGTCCAGGCCTTCAGAACTGCTCTTTCCTCTGCCTGCAGAGCCCTCCCGCCTTCTAGCCTCTGCTCAGCCAAAGCCCCCTCTTGCTTTCATTCTCTGCCCAGACAGATCTTAAGTGACAGCATCTCCCAAGATCTTACCT
Organism: Halichoerus grypus; assembly: GCF_964656455.1. Lineage (NCBI taxonomy): Eukaryota > Metazoa > Chordata > Mammalia > Carnivora > Phocidae > Halichoerus > Halichoerus grypus. The sequence continues at coordinate 138,004,010 of NC_135712.1, forward strand.
GCTCCATGCTGACTTCCAGGGAGCCTCTACAGTTTCACATTCTCTGGGAAATTCATACAGCTTTTCATGTTTGTAAACATGGGTGGTTCTACTGACCTCTCTTACAGGTTTGATTATAGAAAAACAAGTTTTCAAGGGGCTGGACTCAAGTGTATTTCCTAGGTTGAGTTTTGAAGGGCTTTTCCTGGCCTCTTCTTAACCCTCCCCACCCCCAGTCTGGCTTCCATCATCCTCGTGGCTCTGCTGGAAACATTCTCTTGAAAGTCACCACTTTCTCCATTGCCAAAACCAGTGAACTTTGCTTCCTCTTCATTCTTTATGACTGTCAGCTCCAGTGGACACTTGGCCACGCTGCTTCTGCTGCTTCACATTCTTTCCTCCTTCGGTTCCTGTGATTTGTTAGCATCCCAGTTTTCCTGCCCGCTCTTGATCTGCTTCTGTCATTGTGTCCTCTTCCCTTTCCCACCAACTGCTGGCAACTCCCAAGGATCGATTCCTAGGCCTCCTGTTTTCTTTCCTCTCTCTCGCATTGGTCATCCCCCTCGTTTCTTGGGACAGTCGTCTCTCAGATTTCAACTCCTGAATAACCTGACTTCCCGTTCTCCTGCCAGCTCCAGAGTGCCATCTCTCAAAGAACCTCTCTGGGCTTGCCACCTGGATTTCTGTCTCACGTGCCCCGAAGCCAGACTCCTCATCTTCTGGCCCAAAACTGGATTCCTTATTCCCCACCAGCTTTCCCACTTTTCTTTTATTTGGGATACCGTCAATATCCCAGTACCAGCATTAAAATATTATTGTGACCTCAGAGTCATCTTCTTCATCCCCCATATTCAGCCCATCACCAATCCCAGCAGATTTCTTCATTGGAGTGCATCCCTACATATCCCTTTTCTCCCCCCTCCTCATTATACCAATCTAATCTTTTCTTCCCACCAATTCCCAGTCTCCACTTTTTCCTCCAGGCACACCAGCCACCCTGCTCTCCTACAAATCTGATGCAGACATTTCTGGAACATTTCCTCATGTCCCCCCATCCGGAATGTTCTTCCTACCTCTTTTTGCCTCCCCACTGAGACCCATCCTCTCAAAGCCATCTGAGAACTAACTTCCCTCATAGAACTAGGTTGTTTCCAACCCTTAGGCCTTCCACATACTGTTATCATCCCGAGTGTCTCCTACCCCTTCAAGCCTTATTCATTTAAGGAATATTTGTTGAGTGTCCTTGGAAAAGACACTGCCCTGAGAATGCCAGGATGAATAAGACCTACGATACTTCTGTAGGGCACTCAGCTCAAGATTCCTCTTTCCTGTGACTTTTTTCATGACTCCCACAGACTGAACTACCAGCTCCCTCATCTGTGGGTCTAAGTTCCATCTCACAACGTACACCTTAGATTTTGTACTCCTGTTGCTTCAATCAGTGAATGAATATTCTGGATTCTAGCTCACTGCATGATAGTTATTTGTTTAGATGACTGTCTTTTACTAGAATGTGAATCTCTTAAAAATACTCCATAACTATTTGAACAGATGAAGAACTAAATTAATAGATGAATGGATGGGTGGGTGGGTGGATAAATAGATGAAAGGATAGACAAATGGATGGATTAATGGATAGACAACTTGATGGAGGAAAACAATAGGAAGGAAGGATAAATGGATGGACAGACAGATGAATAGCTGAGTGGATGGACAAATGGATAGATGAAGGCATGGATGGATGGACTGCATAAATGGATAGATGAATGGACAGATGGATGGATGAAAAAAAACCCTGCAATTAAGAGAGACTTCAGTGGTAACCCTCCCACCCGTTGTAGGAATGCCTTTTAAAATAACTTTGAGAACTAAGATAGCCTCCAAAAATGTTAACAGTAAATTTAAATTAATTCAGATTATTAGGAAAGGAGGTTATGGTTAATTGACTAATTATATCTAATAGTAGGCTAGCATATATCTCATACATGGATCGCCAATTCTCTAAAAATTAAAATTAATAGATTGCATTTAGAATAAAAGCTCTACTGAACAGTATACTTATTTGGTGATTCTGAAAACCCTTAGAACCCTTAGTGCTTCAAGGATACCAGTGAGAATCACTTAGGTCTATATAGGCTGGAATAAATCATTTAAATGCCTTAAAGTGAGAGTTTTTCATTTAAACTAGGTATGTAATATATACAATCACACATTCACATGTAGACCATTTCTCTGGGGATTTGGGTTTCTAAAATTGATTTGACAACATGCAGGCACTTCTCTACAGTAATATCCTAAATAGGGTATTTGGCACCCATCAGGCCAACATGCAGCCATTTCTCTATCTCTTTTGGACACCTCATTGACACACACAGGGTGCAGGCAGAGATTCGTCAAGTGTATCAAGCAGTGTCTGGAAAGTTGGATCCCAAGGAGGTGAACATGGTCACATCATTTACTAAGCCAAGTTCACATGGAAAGTCCTGCCATCGAGATGAACCTATTGAAAGTTTAAAAACTGTTCAGTTTACCTATCCTCTATCCTCCCCTTAATCTCCAGTTATGCGGGCCCCAGGCTGGAGCAGTGGTCTTGCCTTGGATAAAAATTCTTTCCTCCCTCCCTCCTTTATTTTCTTCCTTCCTGTATTTCCTTCCTTCCTTATTTTCCATTTCTTTCTCTTTTCTTTCTCCACTGCTGCGTCAACATTTCACATCTCAAAGCATTCCATGTATATTAAACCTTCATAGTCTATATTATATATCATGTGCATTTCATTTGAGGAATAAAGGATGCCTTATCTGACTTAGTATCTTCAGTAGCTACAGGACTCAATAAATGTTTGGTGGTAAGAAATTGGTATGGGGCTCGCACTCTTTTGGTACATATTACACTAGGTTGCAATTATTTACATATCTAAATATATGTAAGAATCCTGTGTGTGATGGAAAAAAATGAATGTCCCCATTTTTCAGATGAGGAAACTGAGGCTTGGGGACATTTAAAGACTATCCTGAGTTTGCACAGGTAGTAAATGATGCACTAAATGCAAGCCCCTGGAGTTTCAGCCCAGTCCTTCCCACTTGTCCATTGCACCTTTCATGTAATTTAAGACAATGGAGAACAATTTCCTAACTTCTGTGTGTTGTAACAGATGTTGGTAGGATCTTCAAACTTGAGTTGGAGGAATGGCAAATTGTCTTCTTTCTTGCCTTAACCACTGAATAAAAGCAACCGTTGATTCAGACATACCATGGGGCAAAAGAGCATGTGGGCATGTGCTGCTATTGCAGAAACACTCTTTACACAGACCGTATCAGTTAGCTATTGCCATGTCACAAACCACCCCAAAGCTCAGTGGCTGGAAACAATAAGCGTGTATTATTGCTTACAAAACTATCGATCGGCGGGGTGGTACTTCTGGGTTCACTGGGCTCTCTCGTGAGCCTACGGTCAGCTTCAGGTCGGGTAAGCAATTCTGCTCATCTTCCCTGAATGCTCACTCTCCCAGGTTCCTGGGCAGACTGGCTCTAGATTGATCTTGGACGATCTTAGCTGGACTAATTGGGCTCTCCCCCGCATGATCTCTCATTTTCCAGCAGGTTAGCCCAGATTTCTTCACACACAGTGATGAGGTTCTGAGAGGAACAGGCAGAAGTGTGCAAGATCTCTTAATGTCTAGGCTTGGAAATGGTGTAACATTACTACCACTGCGTTCTGTTGGCTAAAGCGAGTCACAAGCCATCCCAGATAACGTGGGCTGTGGAATGGTCTCCACCTCTTGATGGGAGTAGCTACAAAGTCAGTGCAAACAGGGTGCAAGAGGAAGATATGGAGGATTAGGGCCATCTTTGTGGTGAAGCCACATGCAAACATGGCCCCCATGTCCAGGACCCTGGAACCTCCTGACCCTCCAGTTGTGCAAGATTTATCAAAGGGTCACACTCCCCAAGAGGAACGGCTGAGTCTCTTCTCAGAGCTTTTTGCAGGCTAAGTAAAGTACCTCATTTCGATTTTAAAAAATGTTTTAAGAGGGAAAATATAAGAATGTCAAGGAGAACTGCAATTCATTTTCTGAAAATTAATTGGGTTTAGAGAACAGAAGGAATGAAAATTTTGACCATTAGAATTTATCGTGATTTAAAAAAAAAGAATTTATCGTGATAGAGATCGTTGTTTAATATTTGAAAGCCTATAACTTGCCATGAAGAATATATATACGACGCAGAGCAGGATACAGGTTTATCTGGAACAGTCTGCTGCTGAGGAATTTCTTTTTGTCATCCCCTACCCCCCCAGTCAGATGCTGCTTTGAAAGGCTGTCCATGTGCCTGGATCTCTGCTCAATCATTTACCCTAGGAGTTTGGATCCTGACTTTAAGGTGATAGATTCCTGAATCTGAGACTGCCTGCATTTTTACAAAGTTAAAAACAAAAAACACGACCACACAGTCTTTCAGATACACGAGGGCATGTTGAATTTCAACAAACTTCCACGCAGTAAACTTCAGTTTGATATAACCAAGAACTTGCTGCCCACGTATGGCTTATGGGAATAGATGCTGAACTCTAAGACAAGACCTTCATCCCAGCCCCCAGCACGTGGGATAGATAGCCAAGGACACATCCGCCTCCCATGGACAGGATTTAGGGAGAGCCGTCGCTGATAGTAAGTAGCCCATTGCTGCCAGAGGGAACGTGCAAAGAAGTTCTACTGATTATGAAGGAAGGCGTCTCAGAGGCGCTAGGCACTTTCTCTACTGCTCATTGTCAAAGCTCCTGTTTTTAAACATCACGCAGGAATGTTTTATTGTCCCTCATCTCTGGAGTTGAACTTAAGCTGTTTCCTATAGTTCATACAAGACTTGTGTCCGAAGGAAAGGATCTGTCACTTGTAACAGAGCCTCTAAACTCCCAAATCTCTTGCCTTGCAAGGATGGCCACCACACGGGGCCTGCCCGGAAAGGAATATGGCCACGGCAGGGCTGGCCATGGCAGGCCAGACAGAGGAGGAAGAAAGTATTTGGAAATAAAAGACAAAGGAAAGGCTATCCACTTGAGAGGAGGCAAAATTTCCATATCTAAAAGCAACCAGTGAGAGGGAAATGTGTTTAAAATTGTTTTGAAAGTTTCATTAGGGGGCACGTGGATGGCTCAGTCGGTTAAGCGTCTGCCTTCGGCTCATGTCATGATCCCAGGGTCCTGGGATCGAGCCCCACATTGGGCTCCCTGCTCGGCGGGAAGCCTGCTTCTCCCTCTCCCCCTGCTTCTGTTCCCTCTCTCGCTGTGTCTCTCTCTGTCAAATAAATAAATAAAATCTTTAAAAAAAAAAAAAAAAGTTTTATTAGTATAATATACCACTTTAACTAGAAAGAGGTATTTGGCATTGGTACGTTCTGATATTTCAGGGATTTTCTGTAAGTGCTTTGAATAACTCTAAGAAGCTGAGCTAGGCTGGTAGATCCTTGTTAAACTCTCAGAATGCTATGTCCAGACTATTTCCCCCATGACTTGAATATTTAATATTCTGTAAAAATTCTAAGTATGCTCCCTGCTCTGTTACTGGCCCTGTGAAAGCTAGGCCATCCCTTGCACTTTGCATTTGTTGGGGGGGTGAGGGGGGAGCGGGGTCACATCACCTTTGCCAGTCCTTGCCCACGTGCTGCTGCCTGGCGGGTTGGAGCCATCCAGTCACAGGACTGTATTCACTGAACAGACGCTCCCGGTGCCCCGCCCTCAGCCGCCTCCGAAAGGCATGTGTCCGGTCACTGGCCCGGAACCTTAGTGGCAGCCTCGTTCACTACCCTCCTTTCTCCGTGTATGTGTTCAAACGTCTACTAGCGCTTACGTGGCGAGCGCGGTATTAGGTGCAAGGCACAGCCTCCACCGTGAAGGAGATTCGGATCTTGAGGGAGTATTCGCTCACCCCAACTCCACCCAACTCAACCGTGGGACCTGCTGGGCTCCGTGCTTGAGTGCCAACCCCCAAATCCTGAAATTATGGGAAAAGTATGTCTCTGTTAGTCATAGATCTGCCTATCTTCAAGTCCATTCGTTTACAGTTCATTTATATAATGAGTTCAGAAAATTATTTTTAAACTAAGATTAAACTCTATTTTTGTGGTTTTCTTTTAAGGTATTGGTGTGTCAGTTACAGGCTCTCCCCCACACAGGGCAACCAGATAGCTCAACCACCAACTGTGACCCATTATTCCTGGAGTTAGCAAGGTGAAGAGCCAAGATGAACGGATTCCAGACTTTAATATTCAAGCAAGAATAAATAGACCATTATGCTTCCTTTGCTAAACTGAATATAGAGAATTTTATGGTCAAAACCACTGTCAATTGTATTTCCCTTTTTTCCTTCTTTTCTTTTTTTTTTTTTTTTGACGTCAAGGAATTTTTAGTGAAGCGTTGTTTTCATCTCTTTCTGAATCCAAGTGAAATCCACATCTTTCGCATGTTTCCTGCATTACAGTTTTATTGTGTGCGTGGAAATCAATATTCTAGAAACATGCACAAGTGCACACATTAAAATGAACATGACTTCATTTATTTCCATGATTAGACATTCAAATAAAAGTGCTTGGGTGTCTGTTTTCATATTCATAGGTCGAGATCCGTACATCAGAGGTATTTGTATAAGTGACACTTTTATTACATTCATTTCATTTGCAATATGATAGTGGATCATAAATATGTTACTTTTATGCCACCAAATCTGATTTGTAGCACTTGGCCCTCACAAGGAGAATACTTGATATTTTATGGAGCACCTTGCGTCCAAGAAGCGCTTTGCAGACATCAGGCCCGGTTCTCCCAGGTGTGTAAATCACACTTGTGACCCTTTGGATGCCCCACCTGCTTTATCAGCCTGCTGGCTCATGCTTCCAGGGGTGGAGAGTGGTTCGTGAATGCCCTGCCGGCCCGGAGATGGTGATGAGACCTTTAATTTCTGGAAGAAAGAGGCTCAGGTGAGCTCTGTGTTGCACACAAAGGCCCTGATGGCTGACCAAACTCCACACTTAGTCACATGTTCACCTTGTCCTTCACAAGGCAGCTTTTGAGCCCCCACTGGGGGCCAGACACTGTATTGGGCCCTAAGGAAAGAGAGACAAAATATGACCTTTGCCTTCTAGGTATTCAGGCCGGGAGGTGAGGGCTGTGTGGAATGGTAATTGCCCCACACCTTGGAATGGGGCTCTGATGCAGAGGTGACAGTATGTGTCCCCTCCATCCCATTCCCCATGCCTTCCCAGGGACGCACTGTGCCTGAAAGCAGCCTGTCCACGCCCAGATCCGTCACAGGTGTGTCGGTGCGCATGCCAGCCAGCATCACCTCCGTGGGACTGGAAGAGGAAGCCGGCCGCCGACAGCACAGGCTGCCTTTGGGGCCAAGCATCAGTTGTACAGCCCAGACCACCACCCCCCAGGCTCCCCACCCACCTTCCCATCCGTCCTCTCAACTCACCTCCCCTTTCTTCAGCATCAGCCTTCCCATCCTGGATCGGCACCCCCGCCCCTGCACGCACACACCAATAATACACATACAGCGTCCTTCTCGGCACTCACCGTGTGGTGGGATCGCGAGTGTGCGTGACATGCCAGAGCACACTTCCCTTCAGAGGGAAGGCCCCAGGGCCAGGTGTTCTGAGTTCAGATACCCACTACGTGATTTATAGGATGCACGGCCTTGGGCAGGCGAGTGAGCTTTCTGTGCCTCGATTTTCTTGTCTGCAAAACAGGCATAATAAGGATACTTCCCTTTCGGGTTGTTGAGTGGCCGAATATGAATAGAAGGCTTCTACAAGGGCCCTGTTGCTGCTCGGTAGCTGTAATGAGCATTTCCAGTATCAGAACACCACTCCAGTGTGAGTCACAGCACACAGCATGATAGCGACGCCGGTATTGTTATTGTATGAGTACTGCCTGTCTCTCCCCATAAGTGAGTTCCACAGCAGCAGCGACCGTCTGTGTGGCTCAGCCGTCGCTTCAGCCCCGCAACAGATGGTACATACTAGATGCTCAAAAAATATCCGAATGAGTGAATGGACAGACAACGAAGGAACAAACGCATCCATCTGCTCGTTTGGGGCCGCTCCCGGGCGGCTTCCTCAGAAACATCACTGCCACTTGCAGCCGTGAGCCTCACGGTGAAGTCCACAAACCCTCCGTGTTCCGGTCCACCATTTCCACGTGGGAGGGCCTGAAATTCTCCCTCCTGTATGACCAGCCTGCAGAAGCCTTTGCAGTAGACGCACCACTTCCCACCTAGCGGGGCGTCCACACGTCTCTGGGAGGGGGCTGCTGCCTTCGGGGAGTCTCCGAGAGGGGCCGGGTCCCCTGGGATGGTGGTGGAGCCCCGGCCCCCTGGCAGCACCTGTGTCACCCCCTGCCCCACGCTGGTCCCCTGCAAGGGGGCAAGCTCCTGCCCTGCCCCAGATGCTACTGGCCGTGAGTCCCCCACGGCTGGACCGAGCCGCCGTACCCAGGCCCTCGTGGTGTCCCGTGCCTGGCCCAGGTACCATGTCTGCCGTCCACGGCCGTTTGCAGCCGTTGAGCAAAGCAGTTGTTGAAGCCATGTGTTTGGAACACTCATCCATCCGCTTCTGACCCTTTACGTAATTGGGGCGTTATCACGGGGGGGGGGGGGCGGGGGCATGGCATCCTGCCATTGCTGAGGAGTCCCGATAGTCCCAGGAGTCCTTTGATCGTGGAGACAGTAGGAGAGGCGCTCTGCCTTGGGAGGGCAGGCGCTGTCTGGAAGGGAGCCCGAGGTGACACACCGGTTCCCTGGCAGCCAGTCAGCTGGTAAGTGTGCTCAGAGTTTGGGCCTCAAAGCACAGAAGATGGAGCTCTGGCTTTACAGCTGTTAGTTTTGCAAATGGTGGGTGCTGTCTGCACAATCCAACCGAGGGCCCCCACTCAGTGCCCTGCTTCATACGGCTCACCGGGGTCCCCTTCCCGCCTGACCTCACCTGTCCCTTTCTGGCTTGGTGTAGATGCTCAGTGGGGGGCGCTCCCACCTCACAGGTAACCTCTGGGGCTGTGTTTTCTCACATGAGTTTTCCAGGTAATTTTCCAGGCGGCTGCGGGTGGATGGGGGACAGAGAAGCAGAACGCTTAGAAGTGCGGACTCAGGCCCTCCAGACCTGCCTGGGGATGGGATTCTGGGTAATGGTGTGCGTGCATGCGGTTCCTCCCTCTGCTTTTCTGTTACATCCCACTGAAATCTTGGCTTGACCACTTTCAGACAGGGGGATCTTGGGCCTCCAGCTTTGAGAGTATAGAAGTGGAATTTTAAAGCCTACCTCATCTGGTTCACTGTGGAATTTAGGGAATTAGAATTCTTCTATTGCTTATGGTGATGGCTGGCCCTTGCCAAACAATCAGTAAGTGGTATTACTATTACTGCTGTGTTAAGTGGTCAAAGGTGCCATCTTGGTTTCTGATTCTGGTCAGAGCAATTCCTAGCGTTCAGTGGCTTGTGGCCTCCCTCAGGGGTCTGGGTGTTTGTTTTTCTGATGGTAAGGTATAATTCACATAGCATAACATTCATCCCTTTAAAGTAGTCAGTTCAGTGGTTTGTAGTATGTTCACGAGGGTCTACAGCCATTACCACTGTCCAGTTCCAGAACATTTTCATCATTTCATCTCCCTACAAAGAAACCCCATGCCCATTAGCGGTCACTTCCTATCTTCCACGCGCCGCAGCCCTTGGTGACCACCAGTCTGCCTTCTGTCTATGAACATCCCACAAATAGAATCTTTAGTGACTGGCGTCTTTCACGGAGCAGGATGTTGTCAGGGTTCATCCATGTTGTTCCGTGTGTAGTACTTTGCTCCTCGTATGGCCAAGACTGTTCCAGTGCGTGGATACGCCACATCTGGGTATCCATTCATCAGTTGGTGGGCATGTGGGTTATTTCCACTTTGGGGCTATTCTGAATATTGCCACTGGGAACACTGGTGTACATGTTCTACATGAACATTTATTTTCTGTTCTCCTGGGTAGACCCAGGAATGGGATTGATGGATCATATGATAACTCTATGTTAAACTTTTCAAGGAACTGCCAGACAATTTTCCTCGGGGCTCTATTCTAGAAGGACCCTCACTGCTTACATACAACTTTTGTGTTAACTAACAAAGAGGCTCATGCACAGGAGCCAGGAAAGGAGGGGACAGCTAACGTGTGCTGAGAACCCATGGTGCTCTCACACAGGCTTCCGGCCACGGCCTCCCCTCACGGACCCAGACTCTGTCCTAGAGGAGAGCCACCGGGGCATCTCTGCGACCATGCGCTTCCCTCTTCCACTCTCACGGTCCCTCCTTTGCTGACTGTGTTCTTTGCTTTCTAACTGCTTTCGACCATATGCTGCCCTCACCCCACATCCTGCCTCTGCTAGGAATGGTCTGGGCACTTGGCCAGTCTGCCCTGGAAAGGAATACATTGGAGGCTTGAGTTACTTCACGCTGTCTTTGCCCGCTCACCTTAGATCTGGAAGTGTTCTGAGCCAAAGAACAGTGTCGCTTCAGAGTCCTGGGGGGAGAAAATCATCTGGAGAGGTATTGTTTTCTTCTCAAACATGTCCGCTCCCTTAGGAATGAGTGAGTCCAAGGGAAGAAAGCACTTGGCAACTGTGTAAACCTTCTTTGGTCTTTCTGATGCTCAGTTTGTTCATCTGTAAAATGAGTTTAAAATTACCTACCTGATAAGGGGATTAAGTGAGATACTGTGGACACAGTTCCCGGTACAATGCTTAAGATACTCAAATGTGAATATTCTCACAGCCCGCCCTCCCGCCCAGTCGGGTGTCAGTGACTTACGCAGACACTGGGTTTGTTCACTACCATGATTCCCAGCTATTTCCTTGCACCTTCCTGCCCTCCCCACGCCTGCCTTTTACTCTGCCCTCAGCTCCTGCCCCGGGCAGAGCCTCGGGATCCTCGCGGTGTAGACCCAGGGAGCTGCGAGTTCTCAGATCACCCTGGGTGCTCTCAGGAAGGCAACGCAGGCCAAATCCTCTTAGGGCAGATCGGATTATGACCTGGGTCATTTTGCAACACAGATTCCCGGGTCATGGAGGTGTCATACACGGCCAGGTGGCATCCAGCCTGGCAACCCCTGGGTCCCCAGGACAGGCTTGCGTGGTCTAGTTTTACCTGTTGGCCACTCCGGGTTTCAGTTTCCTTCCCCAGGAGATCCTCACCAGGGGCCAGAGCTTTGCATTACACTCAGTTTGAAGTCATCTGAGAGCTCTGTGCTGTGAGGGGAAGCATGGGCTTCCGCCGCCCCGAGCCCAGGGGCCCGACTCTGCCTGGCACCAAGCTCAGCAGAGGCAAAGACACACACCTACCGAGGGGCCAGGGGGCTGGACGGGATGCGGAGTCGAGCAGTTACAGATAACTAAGCAAATATTGAATGGACAAGTCGTTTTTCAGGCCATGGGCTCATGATGCATAAATTGTTATTTTAAAATAACTTTTTAGGGGCGCCTGGGTGGCTCAGTCGGTTAAGCGTGTGCCTTCAGTTCAGGTCATGATCCCAGGGTCCTGGGATCGAGCCCTGCATCGGGCTCCCTGCTCAATGGGGAGCCTGCTTCCCCCTCTCCCTCTACCTGCTGCTCCCCCTGCTTGTGCTCTCTCTCTCTGTCAAAAAATTAAATCTTTAAAGAAAATAAAAACTAAAATAAAAATAACTTTTTATAACAGTAGTATTTTATTTATACTTTATAATGTATATAATATGTAATATATATAAATAATAATAAAAGATTACATAACTAATACCAACAGTCTAGGAAGCAGAAAAGCGTAAAGGGGCAAAAATCATCATCCCATCACCTTTGAGATGAATCTCTTCACAAGTGTCAGTTAATTCGGAAAACTAAGAAACAACAAAAACCAGAAGGCTTAGCCAGGAATCATGAATTATGACGCAACAAAGGTTTTATTCAGCAACGTGTCTCCCAGGCCAAAGTGGTTCCCTTGTAATGCCTCGTGAGCCATCCCCTCTGCAACCAGGGGGAATGTGCTTGGAAAAATCGTCTCTTTGAGGACCAGTCCACATAGAAAGCCCAAGCAAACAGAGGCTCTCAGCCTTCTGGGTGAGCCTCACCTCTCTTTAAGAGTGGGTTGGCAGGGCGCCTGGGTGGCTCAGTCATTAAGCAGCTGCCTTCGGCTCAGGTCGTGATCCCAGGGTCCTGGGATCGAGTCCCACATCGGGCTCCCTCCTCGGAGAGAAGCCTGCTCTCCCTCTCCCTCTCCTGCTGCTTGTGTTCCTGCTCTCGCTGTGTCTCTCTCTGTCAAATAACTAAATAAAATCTTTAAAAAAAAAAAAAAAAGGTGGGTTGGCAGGTGCACACGCAGAAAGGCAAACCTTTCTCTCTGCCTGGCCCTCTGGCCGCCAAACCTCTCTTCTTGGGAGATGTCTTTATGGCACCTTTTCCCACTGTTCCTGTTCCAAGTGTCAAGTGAGACCAGGCAGCATCAGGAAATGGAAACTTCCAGCTCAGGCAGTGCAGCCCCGGCCACTAGTGACCCCTGATTTGCCTTCTCTCTCCTTTCCAGCTGTCAGGAATGATAGGAACAAGAAGAAGAAGGAGCCTTCGAAGCAGGAATGCACGGAAAGCTATGAAATGACGGCTGAGCTGGACGATCTCACAGAGAAGATCCGCAAAGCCCACCAGGAAACCTTCCCCTCCCTCTGCCAGCTGGGTAAATACACCACGGTAAGAGACGCTTCCAAGCCAGGCTGCGGACCCTCGCATCCAGGCCCGCTCCCTTCTTCCCTGTCCCCTGGCCCTGGACCCGGAGGGGGCACCCACCCACATTTGGCCCAGGACATATGTGTGGGCTGAGTGGAGCTCCGCAGTGGCCACCTCCCTCCACGTGGCAGTCTTTGGACAGTCCCTAAGTAGGATGGCTGTTTCCTCCGATCCACTCAGGCATGCGTGTGTTCACTCAAGAACCACAAACTGAGCACTCATTATGCGCCAGGCCATGTGCAAGGCGCTGGTGGCGTGAGTGAATAAGCTAAGGTTGCTGCTCGCAGGGATGTACAGTCTGGTGAGGGAGATACGTGAAATCAGTGAGGTGTTTCAGGAGTCATGACAGACACCTGTACAGAGCCCAGTGGAGACCTGGAGGGGACGCAGGGCAGTGTTTTCAAAACACCCATCCAGATGTAAGGTCCAACCGACATTATGGGGGCCCTCCCCTGGGCCAGAGTCCCGCTTGAGAGAGGAGGTCAAACCCCTGAGCCAGGGCTGGGAAGAACACAGGCGTGACTCCTTCCTGGGGAGGCAGGAGGTCCCGCCGTGCTCCCCAGAGCTCCATTAGAAATGGCTTTCACCACGGGTAGAAATAAAGAGAAGGTAGGAGGGAGAAAACGTGGGATCCAGGGTTGGTGGTGTATGTTGACTGGTCTGGGATATGTCGCTGGAGACACGTGAGGTACTTCAATTTTTTAAACTGGTTTTTGCATGTATTATGTTCGCTGACATCAATTCGCTGTGGATGGCACACAGTAGGCACTCAATAAATGTTGAATGAATGAATGAATGAATGAATGAATGAATGACTATAACTAGAATGCTGTTCTGGCCTCCTTAAGTAGCTTATGTTGCTTGCCTAAGATGCTGGTAAACGTACCTTTAAAATAATCCAAATTATCACATTGGCTGGTTTGGTGCCTTGCGTGCTAGAAAAACAATAGGATGAAAGCTCCTGAAGATTCAGAGACAAAGTGTTGATGCCAAAAGGAGGAGGACAGTGAGCACCGGGGCTGGGAAGCTGCTGGGGACGGGGTGGGGCGGTGCTTGCCTGCAGGCTCTGACTCAGTCGCTTTGGCGGTGCTGGGGGGCGGGGCTGAGGAGGTGGGGGGCATTTCTAACAAGCTTCCTGGTCATGCCACTGAGGCTGGGCAGCAGACTGCACTTACAGAGCAGGCGCAGTGACCTGGACTTTGAGTAGCCAGACCCAGGATGATCTTCTGGGGCCCAGCCAGGCCCTTGGTGTCGAGAAGAACAAGAGACATCGGCGTGCTTCCCCCACCCATGTGGGAAGCTGTTGACCTACCCTGCCAGGCTGAGGGGAGGGCTTGATTCAGTGGACAGGCCCCCACTGAGCTTGGTAACCGCTAGCCCAGAGCAGGACAAGGCTGGACACCATAAAGGAGCTTTTATTTTAACCCAGAAGGTAAAGCAGGTCCGTGAACCAAGAGGTGGTGGAGGGTAATGCCTTTTATCAAGAGCAAGGGCACTAGAAGCAGATGAACGTGTTTTAACTCCTGCTCAGCCACCAGTCAGCCAGGTGACTGAGTGCAAGTAACTTTGCCCAGCCTCCTTTTTCCCATCTGTAGAATGGGGATGATATAAAATGGTTAGACAAATTAAACAATTCATGAGAAGCTTCTGTGATGGGACCTGGAAATACCTACACGACAGTGATGTGGCAGGTGCACCATCCACCACACATCCGTTCACTTGGTGTGAACTGATACTCCGGGGGCCTGGCCCCGTGCCAGGTGCATCAGACACTACGGAGACGTAAGATGATTAATAACCAGTGCCAAGGAGCTTATCATTTATTCCTTTTAGAAATACTTATGATTGCCAACTGTTCCAGGCACTGTTTGGGGCTAAGTATCAAGGCACATGCATCCTGACCTAAGAAATCAGGAAATCAACTGTGAGGATGGGCCCAGGGGAAAGGACAGAAAGAGGTGAGGGGAAGGGTGGGACTGTGTTGGGAGTGAGTGGGAAGTGAGAAATAGCTTTGCAGGGGCGCCTGGGGCGCTCAGTCAGTTAAGTGTCTGACTCTTGATTGCAGCTCCGGTCATAATCTCAGGGTCGTGAGATCAAGCCCCGCGTCAGGCTCTCCACTCAGTGGAGGTGGGGAGTCTGCTTGAGATTCTTTCTCTCCGCCTCCTTCTCCCCTCCCCCTGCACTCGCTCTCTCTAAAATAAATAAATCTTTAAAAAAGGGAAGGAGAAAGAAAGGAAGAAAGAAAATAAGAGAAAGAAAGAAAAGGAAAGAAAGAAAAGAAAAGAAAGAAAAGAAAAAAGAAAGAAAGCCTTGCAGTCTTAAACACTGACTGAGGAATTTGTATTTTAATCTGTAAATAATGGAGAGCAAGAGACAGTTTGCAATCAGGAGTCTTTATTATTGTAATCACCATTATTATTACAGCTACTATTTATTGAGCATTTACTACGTACCAGGGACCATTCTAAATATTCATTCTTTGACTCCCTACAAGGACGTTATAAAGCGGGTGTTGTTGCTTCCATATTACAGATGCGTAAACTGGGGTGTGGAAAAGCCAAATAACGTGCCCCATGTCTCATAGCCAGTAAGTGGAACTTGAACATGAACAGCCTGAGTCCAGGGACAGCCCTTTCAGCCACACCATACCCAGGATACATCAAGGGGGTGGTTGACAAGGCAGAATGGAAGCAGGAGCCATTGGGCATCTGGTTAGGAGGGCAGGACTGTTATCCAGGACTAAATCAAACCGTGAGCTCCAGAAAGGCAGAGTCAAAGAGAACAGTCAAAGTAGGGAGGACTTCCTGGAAGTGGAAGCTTTGGAGCCAGGTCATGAGGTGAGACACATTTTATGACAATCCCTGGGATCATTTGCTACGGTATCAGGGGTCTCCTCTCCTCTTCCCCAGGTGGGGCTTCCTTAGTGTGGCCGAGGCATTCCGCCAGGCCCTGACTCACCTGGTAATCAGATGAAATGGTGTCCACTCTACTCCAGGGGAGGGCTGGGCAAACCCAAGGCATAGCCTTGCGTCCACCTAGCATGCACACCCTGGTGTGGCCTGGCTTCCTACAGGGCCTGGGACCAAAATGCTCCTTCAGGACGGACCTCCCTGTTAGTCAACACAGCTCCTTCCCACCCCAAAAGGCAGCCAGGGATTCTGGCCAGTCTCACCGGGGCCTCTACTGCCCTCCCTTCCCCCAGCCATCCCTCGGAACCCGGTAGCCTCTCCTTTTGGATTCTCATTATACCACAGGGCTGATTCCATCTGTCTCTAGGCCAGTGAGGCTGCCTGCCCAGCCCTCCCAGAGAATGCAGCAGGGACTGGCTGGGCCCCACCCGTCCTGTGGCTCACACTGCAAGTCCTGAGGACCTGACCTGGGGACTTTCGCTGGCTGCCAGAGCTGCTTGGCTCATGTGTGGGGCACTGATACTCCTGGGGGAGCCCCCACCCAAGGACAAAAAGAAGCTGGTGGGTGAATGCCCCAGCTTCGTTGCCCCTGCGGAGGATACCTTCTCTCAACCATTTCCCGGGGGTGCCCAGCAAGAGGAGCCCAGGTGCCCACAGGGCTGGTCTTTCCTGGCTGCCTTCCCTTCCAGGACCTCCTCCCCACCCCTCCTCCAGTGCTTCCTGGGACCTCTTCCCTTCCTGCACCTCTTCGCGCTTGCGCACTGGTGCACGCACATGTGAGTGGGGGAGGGGCAAAAGGAGAGAATCTCCAGCAGACTCCCCACTAAGCATGGAGCTCCATGCGGGGCTCGATCTCACGACCCATGACATCATGACCTGAGCTGAAACCAAGAGTCAGACATTTAACAGACTGTGCCACGCAGGCGCCCCTATCTGCGCCTCTTTTGCTCCAACAGGGAACATGGAGATAGAGTTTTCACTTTCTGGAGGATGATCCTCAGCTATAGGGCAGCCGACCTCCTTCCAGAAGCACACTGCCCATTTGTGGGATCGAGGCGGCTCTGATACAGTCTCTCATCTGGCTTTTCTCTTTATTTCTACTCTGTATACAGATCTAGCTCAGTTTTTATTGTAAGCAACTTGAAATCCTTTCTGGAAGTAGGTGGGGGTATAAATAAATAACGGCAGCCAGAACACATTCTCGGCAAGCTCTTAGTTCCGAGTTGAGCTTTTTTTTTTTTTTTTATAAGGAGAGCTTTTTTTAGACAGGCAGTTGCTTCCACTGCAAGGAAACTTCCTGCCATCTTCACTAGCCTGGCCTCCCTGTCAGATGCCTGTGGAATAAGTGGGCAGAGAGGAATTAAAAAGGCAGCTAGCCGCCCACCTACAGACTTTTGAAGAGTAGTTCCCTTTTCTTTTCTAGTTAGGGTAGATCTGGGACACATGGCCCAGCCCGCGGAGACAGCAAGACTGGGTGGGGAAGCAGGAACGTATCCCCCACGGCCCTCCACACCCAGGCCTGGGCAGGGCGCTCACCTCCAACTTCAGAGTTAGACTCTGTGGGAAGGGTCCTAACCAGTGACCTCCAGGTTGGCAAGCAGGAGGCGTGGGAGTGGTATTCCACAGGGAAAGTGGAAAGCAAGGCAGCGGCTATTTACAGATGAGTCTCCAAAACAGAATGAAGCAGCAAACCAGAGGAAGCAGCATCCCAGCTCTGAGGATATTTACTCTGCTTCCGGATGTCACACCCCAGCAACTGCGTCGTTTGGGTTTGGGGGCTTCATAGACCTAGGGTCAAATCCTGCCTGTGCTACTTAAGATTGCGTGACCTGGGACTTGTCAGAGGAGCCACGGCCCCCTGCTCTGTAGCATGGGGTTCGCGTGGTACCCACGACTTGGGGTTTCTGGAAGGGTTAAGTGAAACAACTGTGTCAGAGCTCCTTGTACAGTTTCTGGTGGAGAGATGTACAAAATGGGCAGGTCTCCTCTTGGTTGTGCTATGAACACCGTGTCGTTTTTTCCAGCCACACTCACAGGTTCTGGAAAAGTAAAGTGGCAGGTGGGCAAGCGAGGCAGTCTCCAGGCAGCGTGACCCCAGCCTGGGCTGTTCGCTCCCGCATCCCGCTGCTCTGCCGTGTGCGGGCTCTTCATCACTTTGCAGAGCTTGATGGGACATAAGCTGCCCTCCGAGGGGCTCATGAAGTTGAGCTATGGAGATTTAAGGAGCCCTTAATCTACTCAGAAAAATGACCACCAACAGAATCATTAAACCTCCAAAAGACTTTCCAGGAAATGAGTGCTTTAGAAAAGGAAGGATATTGTGAGCAGTTCCGGCCATTGCGGACTTGGCTTTCATTCTAGAAAACTAACACTGGGATCAGCCAGAGAATCAGAACCTGACACTCAGGAGGTCAGCCTCCCAGGAGAGACACACCTGGTGGCAGGGGGCGGGGGTGGGGGTTGGGGGGGCGTCATGAGGCCCGAGTTCTAATCTCCACTCTTCCGCCTCCCAGTTGGGTGACCTTGAACTGGTTCTTATCTTTTGTGATAAGAGCCTGTTTCCTGCCAGTAAACATACCTGCCCTGCCTGTATCATATAGACTGTTCTTTTCATTTTCCAACACACATTTTCTGTATCCCTACTGTATTCATCTGCTCATGCTGCCATCACAAAGTACCACAGACCAGGTGGCTTCAGTCAACAGCAATTTATTGTCTCACGGGTCCGGAAGCCGGAAGCCCAGTATGAAGCTGTCAGTAGGGCCGTGCTCTCTCTGGTGGCTCTAGGGAAGAATCCTTCCTTGCCTCTTCTAGCTTCTGATGTTGGGGGCAATTATTGGCACTCCTCAGCTTGTGGAAGCGTGGTTCCAATCCTCTGTCGTCACATGGTCTTCTCCTATGTGTTTCTGTGTCATCCTCTCTCCACTCATGTCCGTCTCTATCCAGATTTCCCTTTATAAGGGCACCAGTCATATTAAAATGAGTACTGCCTAATGACCTCATTTTAAGTTGATCACCTGTGGTAAGACCCCATTTCCAAATAAGGTCACGTTCTGAAGTTACTGGGGATTAGGACCTCAACATATCTTTTGCAGTGGCGGTGGGGGGATGGGTACAAGGTTCAACCCATAACACCTGCTGAGCGCGGAATTGGAGTGCACGGACATTTACCCTTCCATGCTTGCAGCTCTTCTGTGAAGTCGGGCTGAAAATCAAATGTTGTCACATGTTTTGTGAGCTTTTAGAAGCCTCTGGCAGTACACATCACAAGTCTTTGGCTTTTAGTGAAAAATGCCCTCTAGGCACTGGGCTACGTTCCTCGGTTCTTACTGGGTGGTGGAAAAAGGAAAAGACCTTTTCGGTCAAGGGAAGAGCATGAGCATGGCACGGAGTTTGGCAGGGGAGGGACTGGACGCAGAGCCCAAGGAGATAGGTCAGGGCTAGCTGGTGGGGCCTTTGTGAGCTGGCATAAGGTATGTGACCATTAGCCACAGAGAGCCAAGTGAGGTTTCTAGACAGGAGAGGCAGTGCCACGAGGGTGAGCCCTGGCTGCCCTGTGCCTGGCCAGAGGCGCTGGCAGGTGAGCAGGGCAGGGCTTTGCCTCATTCTTAGAGGTGCCCACGGAGTTCCAGAAGCCATCAGTGGTCTTTCAGAGCAGCTGAGACCACCCCAAAATCTAGCATCTCCTGGACATCCTCTGGAACACTGATCTACACCCTCCAGCTGGTATATTCCAAAGGCTATCCCCCTGCACTCCGGCCAAGATCCCTGAATCTCTGAGATCACCAGCAATGAAGGGGCTGCAGCTGTCCAGAGGGGCCCTTCCAGTCTCATGTATTGGTCCCGGAATCTTAGGCAATGGGGGTGCAGGAGCACCCCTAAAACATTACCTTCAGGGATATTGTGCTTGCTTCTAGCCAGACTTCCCGGAAACTCTTGGAGAGGTCCTTCGAGACCCTTGTTACTTCCCCCTTCCCATTGCCCATGGCCCATTGCTCGGAACCCTCTCCATCCATGGGCTGCTCCATGCCTTTAAGACGGTGTCTGTCTTTCCAGCCATAGTTGCAGGATGGCTACCCAGCTGCCTTTCCCCACCTGTTGGAAGCATCCGGTTCTACCGAGAATGCTAAAAGTGTGCTGGGGCCCCCATGCCTCCCTCCTCCCACTGATGGACGGACCCCAGCTGGTAAATTCCTAAGGCCATGTTGTCACAGTGCCTGGATACACGTTTGTTGACCACAGAGAGATGCTGGCCTGGCACATAATGTTCTCTTCATAATGATGCCGGGGATCACGAGATGCCCCAGGAGCGAGAGGGTAGGCGACAGGGTGTAATGGCGGGGAGTGTGGCCACTGCGGCCGCACCGCCTCCTGTGAATCCTGTGCCCTCGCCTCACAGCTGAGCGTCTTGCACGACTGACTGCACTTCTCTGGGCCTCAGCCTCCACCCCAGCCAGATGGGAGGAGAACAGCCCCTCCCGGCGGAGGGTGCCATGAGAATTCGAGGGAGCTGGTTGCAAAGCCCTCAGAAGGGGGCCTGCCCCCTGGGATTGTGGCCCGGACACGTGTGCCACGAGACATGGAACGTGGGTGACAGGAGCGGTCTGCAAACACGACTCTGAAAGGGCATCAGCCTGTCCAGGTGGTCGAGGGGCAGATTCAGGCCTAGGGAAGGAGGCACCCGGCAGATGCACCCAGGATTCCCTGGGAAACCCAACCCCTTATTGTTGGGAAGAGTTTGGGTTTCCTCCCTAGCTGAAAAGGCGCCACGAGCAGCCCTGTTTCAACCACTGTAGTATCCAGCAGCTGCCACAGACAGGAACTGCAAAATCACCCATGATTCCGTCTCCACTTATGGGTCTTTTTCCACAAGTAACGGCAGTCAGAAAAGGGAATCCCCTTTGCATCACAAAAATGGCCAATATCACTGGATTTCCTAGTGCGGTTGGGCTGTGCTGCCCCGAACGGCGGCCCGGGTTGGACCCCTCCCGGGGCCTCCGCCGCACTGCACTGTGGGAAGGCGGAGTGGGGCGCCCGCCTGGAGAGGGGCTCCCACCCCCTGAGGAGGAGCGGGGGAGGAAGGGCGAGAGTTTGAGGAGGGCCTGCCTCTGCCCCATGGCCATGCTGCTCCTCAGCCACCCCAGCCTCTCACTGTCCTTCTCCCTCAGTCTCAGAAGGGCTGCCGAAAACCCACACTTCCCTCCGTGCGCCCCGAGCCCGCCTCCATTACCAACCCAAACAAGCAGAGCTGTCCGTTTGCTGCAGCTAGTGGATAATATATAAGCCATTTTAAACCTCATGCCTATGAATCGAGCAACCAGGATAATAAAACACCAGGTTATTTTGTGTTTTATTAACTGCCTCTTCCCTTCGGTTTGCATAATAGTGAGTTAGATTTACATGCCATTAAGACGGCTGTGCATTATTTTTAATAGAAAGTAGGACAGGCTTCTCTCTCGCAGCCCAATGTGTGATGAAGTAACCTCATATGATGCAGATGGAGGTTTCATTCACACTCGCTGGGTCGGGCCAATGTCTTTTTTTCCAGATGGATACTCCATTGTAAAATGATTTCCCGCCGTAAGCTCGCCTCTCTGTCCCTCTCTTCCATGTCATCTTCCTACAAACTGGATAAACTGCCTATTAAATTTAATTACAGCCCGAATGGCCGCACATCTTGATCTTCTGTTCCCCAGAGTGTACTGTATTCCACCAAGGTCCTTGAGGAAGGAATACAATAAATCTGGAGGAGGCATGCCCACCTTCTGCAGAGGGTGCTGCGGAAGGCGCCGATGGCACCCACCTTTTGAAGGCCTTCTGTGGCATCCCTTCTGCAAACTCCTTTCCGGCTTTCCTCCCCAGCATTCAAAATGAAAGCTAGTTTTATAGACTCTCCGGGCTGATTTTCACTGAGGTGAGGAACTAAAGCTATGCGTCTGGGATGCACAGTTCCCTTTGCTGAGCTGTTTACATTTGTCAGAGGCCTAAACAGCAGGCCCCAGGAACCTCGCCTTTCACTCACTGGGTGGTTGGGCTCTGCCCGCCTCCAGAGGCAGCAGAGACCTCCTGAGCAGGCCTAGACCACAGCAGGGAGAGCCTCATCCTAAGAACAGTCGTCGTCCTGAGACATCTGGAATCAAGCAAGGACTTGGGGGAACTTCATTCCTCATCAGTTCATTGAACAAATACTTATTGAGCCCCTGCATGTAGGTGGACGGAACAGCCCGTGCAAAGACCCGGAGGCAGGTGCATGCCCACTTGCTCACAGATGGCAAGAGACCCGTGAGGCTGGGCTGGAGTGAGCTGGGGGCGAGTGGGAAGACAGGGAGCCAGAGAGTAGTGGCCGGATCTGGGAGGACCTCGCAGGCCTTTGGTCTGAGATGAGAAATCATTGGCGATGTTGAGCAATACGGTGATTTGCTCTGACTTTTGTTTTAAAGGGATCTCTATATTCCTTTGATAAGAATAGACTGGAAGGCGGCCAGAGTGGAATGAGGGAAACCAGTGAGGAGGCTGTTGCAGTAATCCAGGCAGGTGGTGATGGTGGCTCAGACCAGGAGGGTGGTGGTGGCGGCGGGACCTCCTCTCTAACTCCTAACAGTTTTTTGGAGGGAGGATGTGACATTGTCAGACCTAAACTCTCTCAGCTATAACTGTTCATCAGTCCGAATTCTTCCTGCTATGAGCGAGAGGAACCCAAACTCAAATAACTTAGACTCTTTCCAAAAAGTCATGGTGTGGATCAGGCATGGCTGGATCCAGCATTTCAGTATCATCAGGACAGAACAACTCTCCCTCTTTCTTTCCATGACTCACCTCAGCTTTCCTCTGAGAGGCCTTCTCCACCTGGTAGCCCCGGAAAACTCCTGGTAGCCCACACTGATGGCTTTGCTTCTCCAGTTGTTCCATCCAAAGTCTCAGACATGAGCTTCACGGGCCTGCTGTCAGGCACCCGCTCTTTTCTGAACCGATCCCTGTGGCCAGGAGGAGGGCCTGTTGTGATTAAGCAGACCAGAGTCAAGTGTCCTCCCTGCATTCAAGGGAGTTAGGCAGCCCTGCCCAAACCCCAAGGGCTCAGAGGGAGGGAGGTGCAGTCCTCCAAAGGATTCCAGAGGCAGGAGAGAAGGATGGCAAAAAGGCAAGAATACAAGATAGTCATTCAACTGCATTCACTCCAGAGATTCTGCTCTGGAGATTAGAGAAAGAGAAAAAAGAAAACAAAAACCCCCCAAAAAACCACTTTCTTGGGTATGTTGTAGTCTAGTCCTCGCCAAAAGCTGAGACCTTCAGTAATTTCTGGCAAGTTCTTAGTGGCGTCCTATTTCCTGTGTGTACTGTGAGCATCCTCCTTACTGATTAAATGAGGAAAGCTAGTTTGAGGCTTGTAATGGGCCATGGAGTGGGGACTCGAATGGGGACTTTGCTGGCCATGCTCCCTCTGCTCATGGGGACAGAGGAGAAGATGACCACTGCTGTTGTCGGAACCCTGTGGCGGTGCCCTGGGCAAGTAGGGGTGCTGAGGAAAGAGATCCAACACTGACTAAACCCCTAGAACACGCCAGGCACCATTTGTACCCTGGGATCCCACTTCATCTCCCCCGCAGCCTTTGAGGGCAGGTGGCACATATCCCTCTTTACAAATGGGGAGACTGAGGCATTGCTTACTGTAGGGCACCCCTGTCAGCTGGATCAGGTCGACCTGGGACCCACTTGCAGCCCCTCGATGGCAAGTTAGCTCGCGTCGCTGAGATGGGCTTTCCGCGTCTTCGGCTGCAGCTAAGAAGAGCTAGCCCGGTCTTGGCTGGGGGGGGCTGGGTGAGGTCCTGAGCCCGGCCGGATAGGGCCTGCCGTGGCAAGTCCCAGACAGCAGCAGGCGCTTTCCCTGCCAGGCTGGCAGCGTGTCTGGTGTGCTCGGCTGTCACACCCCAGCCCCTGGCTGCGTGCCCGCGGGGTCAAGAAACCTTCATGGAACAGAGGGAGGAGAGAGGGGACGAATGAGTGAGTGAATGAATGAATGCAAATGGATGAGGGGATCCGGCCAGTAGGTGGCAGCAGGTGGACTGAAATCTGCTAATGTCACAGGGGTGCCGAGGAAGGGATCCCCCTGATTGATTCTCTGGCGCTCAGAAGTTAAGGGCTCCTGCGGCAACCTGGGCTTCCGGGTCCAGGATAAAAGCCGCTGACCGGCGAGAGGGCCGGGCCCTCCCTGGAGGAGCGGCTGTGTTAGCCCCGCAGCGGGCTGCGTCATCACCCTGCGTCATCACCCTGCGCCATCCCGTGCGTCATCCCCCTGCGTCATCCCGCTGCGTCATCCCGCCGCTATCACACTCTCTCCCCGTCATATATTCTTTGGAAGTAAATTACAAATGTGTTATCTGGCCTGTAAATATGTTGATGTTCTCAATGAATGATAGGAACTTCCGCCAACACTGAGAACAGCAATGTTTTCATTACAGAAAATTCACATCTCAAACACCTTAATATCTCACATTCCCACTTCTCTCACGTGTGTCAGTTTCTTTAGTTTATTTGAATCAGAATTCAGATAAGGTCTACACCTTGTAACTGTAAGTCCCCTATTTTTTTTTAGTCCCCTCCTGTGCCTCTGTCCCTACTGATCTGCTCTCTCTCCCTATAGTTTTGCTATCTTCAGAATGTCCTATGAATTGGGTCGTTCTGTGTGTAGGCTTTCATGTCTGCCACCTTTCGCTTGGCATGATGCTTCTGAGGCTCATCCGTGCTGCGGGCTGTGTCTGTGATCCCTTTGCTGTTACTCTTGGCCAGCATTTCGTTGCACAGGGTGCCACGGATTTATCCATTTACAGGTTAATAAGCATCTAGGTTGAGTTGCTTTTAGTCTATAGGTTTCTCTTTCCATTTCTTGTTATGCCCTTGCAATGTATTTGTTGAAGAGACCAATTCATTGGTTTGATGGAGGCTCTAGCCTTCTGGATGGTGACACTTGCATCCCCCGTGGTGTAGCTTACCACGTTCCTCTGTCTCTTGGATTTCCTGCAGTTCGATCTAGAAGCCCACTCTCATTCTGCTTTGACCATTTCATAGGTGCGGGGGTGTGATTCCATAACATTGCCTCTTCTTAAGATTTTAGCAACCACTGATGGTCAGTGCCTAGAGCCAGTAATTCATCAGGGCTCTAATATGGTGACTCCTTATGCCATCATTTCTTCACGTATTAGCTGGAATAATCACATAAAGAGAAACCCCCTTTATCTGCTACTTGACGATCCATGGTTCAGGGATATGATATTGTGCATTTTTAAAAGAATCCAAGCTAAACACCCAGCCACCCCAATAGGAAGCTCCCTGGTCATTTTCATAGAAAATGCACTGAGTTCCTCATCTTCTGTCAAGCTTTTCAGAAACTACCCCTGACAGTGTTTTCTCTCCCTCTTAGAATTCCAGTGCTGACCACCGAGTCCGACTGGACCTGGGCCTCTGGGACAAATTCAGTGAACTGGCCACCAAGTGCATTATTAAGATTGTGGAATTTGCTAAACGTCTGCCAGGCTTCACCGGCTTGACCATTGCAGACCAAATCACCCTGCTGAAGGCTGCCTGCCTGGACATTCTGGTATGTGCCCTTCTGAACTCTTAGTTGGGGATGGGGGGGGGGGGCGGATGGAGATGCTTTGAAGACCTCCAGAGGCTTTGGTCTCCCCAGCCTCTCCTCCTGCCACTTCCATTGCACACTGAGCCCCATCCTCCCTGCCTGAATCTCGGTTCCACCACCAGAGGCTCAGAGACCCCCTGGGTTGGGCAGAACCTCCTCTCTTCTCGACGTGGTGTGGGAACCCCCACTGCATGACCTTGGGGAAGGACCTAGCCTGTCTCGGTCACAGGCTTGCTTGCTCGCAAAAACCCCTTCTGTGGGCCAGACCTGTAAATCTTTGAAAGGCCGTCAGGCTTCTCTAGGCTAAACCCACTGGAGGTGGCTCATGGTGCCCTGGTTCTGCCCTCTGACCTCACACCAGCTCTATCAGTGGCCTCAGGAAAATCACTTCCTTTCATAGACTTCAGTGTCTCCATCTGTGCAAACGTAATGGATCCCTGCTGCCTCTTTCCCCTCTTCTGTTCTCACGCTGTGGCTTCTAGGGCCCTAGAGAGGGTAAGGACGCTGTCACACCTTGTCCTCTGTGGGTCTACTGGCCGGATGCCTTCCCTCCCTCTCCCTGGTGGGTACTTCAGGGATGGTGTGATTAATTCTGTCTGGGTTGGTTTCCTTGGGTGGGGAAGCAGCTCCCATTAGAGGTGACAGGGATGTACCCGGCCTTGGGGTGGGGGGGTGGTGTATGCTGATGGGCCTCTGGAGGAAGTGGGAGGGGAAGCTGGCCCCCAGCAATGCATCAGAAAATAAGGTAAAATTGGCTTTTGTGGTGCTTTAAAAGTGTAGATTTTTCTTTTTATTACATCTTTCATAGCTTTGGGTATAAACAATTCTGCAAAGCAAATATAGTTACCCACTGTAATTAAACACACAGGTGTGCTCAGGAGGAGAGGACCCCATATGAGGCAGTTGTGCAGGGAGCTTGAATGTTTATGTGTCTTTCTGCTCACTGGTTGGATCTTAGGAGGAGTGGCAATGAGTTACTCAGTAACCTACAAGTGCCAGGGATCCTGAGCATATATATGGTATTTTTTCATCTCATAAAATCAGAGGGTCTGGGATGAACCCAGGGACATTGAGAAAAATGAAACCTCAAAGCAGCATTCACCTGTCACCTACCCACACCCTATAGCATCTACAAACATCAGCTCATTTGAGCCTCACACAGCTCAGTGAGCTGGCTGGGGATGGAGATTCAGCCCATTTTACAGATGAGGAGCTAGAGACTGGTGAGTCACCTGGGTCAGGTGAATGCTGGAACCAAACCCCAAGACCCACATCTTTCTATTCCAGAAGCCATGAGAGGATTAGAAGCATAAACAGGGGATGGTGTTAGGTGGGCCCTGGGCAGAGAACCAGCCAGGCCATCAGATATTAATAGAGGCCCCCTGAGCAAATCAATAACAATGTTAATAATGAGCTACTGGAATAATTCACAACAAAGCCTGGGCTTCCTTATCCTTTCTCACAAGTGCTTAAAGTGTAGCACTCAGGTGAATTTCACCTAAGCCTCAAGACACCCCCAAGATATGAGTAGAGACTGGAGTTATCAGCACATGGTGAATGGTGCCCCGGAGGCCTAGAGTGGCTGAGGGAGCTATGAGGTGGCCCCAGGAGGTTGGTGTCTGCACCAGGCCGTGTGGTGGAATTCTGACTCCTTGCATCACGCAGCCACCCAGCAGGGCCTGGAGCCTTCCTGATGTTTGGGACCTGACTTTGGTTCTTTGCTTGTTTCTTAGTCCTCCTCTTGTCTGGCTGTCAAGTGGTGACAGTGTGGGATTCCTTCAACTCCAGCCCTTTGGGAAAGACAAAATGAGAAGGAGGCTTTGAGATCCTCCAAGGAAGCATCTTGTTTCTACAACACCCCATGCTTTCAGGGTTAGGGTGTTTAGATCTCCCCTTAAAATCTCCTTGCCACCTTCAGCTCTCTTTCCACATCCCACACTTACAGTGCAACCCAAGCGCTCCTCTGGTTTGCCCATGGATCTAAGAAGCAGCCCTTAGCCCCTTGGTGGAATGGGGTAGAACAGGAACCAATTTCTGTGACTTTGGTCAAGTTATTTAACCTCTCCCAGTCTCAGTTTACCTATCTATCCAACAGGAATATAAATCAGTAAGGCATTAACTAAAGTAATTCTTTAAATGGGCTTAAATACAGTCATGGGTATAAGCATGGAACATGTAGTAGATGCTCAGGCAGTGGTGTTGAGATCAGGGACACAGCTGTCATAAGCACCCTCGGACAATTCCGGACCCTGAGACAGGAGTCAGGAAACTCTACCAACCACTGTGTTCTGGCTTCATAGGCTTGAGGGGCTGGGGCTGGGGTGCAGTAGGCACAGGAGGAAAAAACTCTACTCGGGGAAGGGCAGAGACCTCCAGTCATATGAAATGTAGCAGAAGGAGTACTTATTTGGCCCCAGATAAGAGCTCATTTCCAAGAATTTGTAGCAAAGGCAATTAATCACAAGAGCCTGAAAAATGCACAGCTTCAAAGAGC
The DNA here is from genome assembly GCF_964656455.1 of Halichoerus grypus. Classification (NCBI taxonomy): domain Eukaryota; kingdom Metazoa; phylum Chordata; class Mammalia; order Carnivora; family Phocidae; genus Halichoerus; species Halichoerus grypus. The sequence continues at coordinate 138,031,791 of NC_135712.1, forward strand.
ATCTTTTGGATGAGAATATCAACTGGCTGAGCCATTTAGAAGAATCTTCTTATCAAAGCCATTGATGTATGGATAGAGTGAGACAGACAGACCCAAAGGACAGACAGACACAGGCTGAAGTTGTTGTCAGCCCCTAGAAAGGACAGTTAAAGTTGTCCCAAGGGTCGGCAGCTCTGGCCCAGCACCTTGCATTCACAGCCACCAACGTGTCGTGTTGCATGTGCCCTGAGACAGGCGTTTGTTCCCGCGCGCACAGCTGCCTGCTGGGGCTGGCACTGTGGTGGCAAGTTACGGTCCGAGGAGAGAGCATGCCCTTTGCCTGTGCTCCCTCCACACCACCCTCCAGAAGGATTTCCGGTCCCGGCATCTGTCTGGTGAGGACCCCTTGGTGTGGAGTCCCCAGTCAGGCTTCCCTCAGAGCCGGGACCCGGCTGTGAGCTTCACGATTTCCCACAGGGGTCAAGTAGCCGAAAGGTCTCTCTCAAGATGGGCCAAATCTTCAAAACCATTGTGCATAGAAGTTTACATTCCGTCCCTCACCCCAGAGCTGTGGCACCCTAGGTTTGTGGTCAGGACAAGAAAGGGAGCCCCCGAGAGTGGTCCCCTCACCTGGGCTCACGGTCTCCTCCTTGCTTACTCCCCTTTATCTTCCCTATCCTGTTTCTTCTCCTCCTCCCCCTCAGCTGTCTCTTCTCTACAGGTAACTAGGATCAAGTCTCTCTCAACTTAAAAATCATAAAAAACAACCCTTGGGGCTGTCTGACCTTCTGTTTGCTCTCCCCTGCTCCTCCCTGCTGACCCCCTTCCCTCTCCACTCTCCCTTTTACAAATACTCACTGAGGACCCACGGTGTGCCAGGAGCTATTCTAGGCTCTGGGAAGACACAGCAGTGAATAAGCCAGACAAAAATGCCTACCCTCATGGAGCTGCCCTTCCACTGGGGATAGATGGGTAATAAGCAGATGAATAGGCAGGGTCTTACGGGCCACAAAGAAAAATAGGGGCAGGATCCAGTCCAGGAGCATGACTGAGGTGGGCATGGCTTGGTTTCTGTCACATGTTTAGGGAAGCAGGTGGCCTTTGAAGAGACCTGAATGAAAAGTATAGCTGGAACAGTAAAAGACAGTCGTCAGGGAGGTGTACAAGGGAGGGCAACCTGGAGAGTGTAGTTCAAAGGCCCTGGGGCAGGGAGGCTCTGGCAGGCTGAGGAATAGTGAGGAGGTGAATGTGCCCAGAGGTGAGCAGGAGGGCCTGGGCCTGAGAGGACGTGGGCGCAAGATCACAGGTAGATTTTCCATCCTCGGTGTCAGGAGGACTCACTGGGCTTGACTGAAGGTGTGTGCCATGGTCAGGCTTTTCTTTTCACCGTTCATTTGTCTCATGCAGCGTGCATAAATATTGGTTGAGGGAAGAAGTCACACACACAGTCATTGGGCACTTCCTGTGTGGGGGCATTTGATGGCAGGGAGGAGAGGCGAGGCCTTGACCTTCCAGACTCTGCAGTCTGGCCCTGTCGCCCACCCTGGGCTGCTCCCACTACCACAGGCCTGTCTCCCAGGCACCAGCGCGGCCCCGCACCCATCCAGCTCCCCCTGGCTCGCCCAGGGCTTGACGGAAGTCACACGTGTGGGCTCTGAAGCCAGCTTCCCTGGGCTCCGAACCCGGTGCTGCTGCTTACTAGCTGTGCTAGTTGGGAAAACTCCTCCCCCTCTCTGAGCCTCAGTTTCCCCCTACTGAAAACGAAGGTGATCATAGAAGCTTCCTTTTTAGGGTCTGGAGAGAATGAAATGACTAGTCCACAGGGGGTGTGGACAGAGTCTGGCACATAGTAGGCTTTAGTCACCTCGCATTTTTTGAGGCCTCCCTGCACCCTCTGGGGATTTTGTTCACTCCATCTTGCAGACGAGGCAGCCACAGCCCAAGTGGAAGCCAGAGGCCCAGAGGGCTCCCGCAGGGGTTCCTTTTATCTAGATGCCCTCCCCCCGCTTTCTTCCTGGCCAACTCCTCCTCTCAGCTGAAATGCCACCCCCTCAGAACAGCCTTTCCTGACCGGCCACCCAGTTCCTAGCTGCTCCCCCTGCCCCCGTCTCTCTCGCTGCGCCGAACACACACATGGTCACAGAACTGTGTCACCATGTCTTCTGCGCCCGACTGGCAGCTCGGCGTGGGCCGGGGGCTGGGGGTGGTCGCTGGGGCAGGGGCCAGGCGCACCGGAGGCCTTCAGGGACTATTTGGGAATGAACGGATGAGCAAACGAATGAGCGACTAAAATTGGAATTCCAGAATATGGGCCACCCTGGGAGTGCTGCATCTGGGCGGGTTCCAGCGGGAGGTAGCGGGGGGCCTTCCCTGCAGGCCACTCGGGGCCCTCCTGGGTTCTGGCACCTGCCGCCCCCACTGTCCTGCGGAAACCTTGCTCTGGTGACGCAGACGTGACTGCCCCGGGTGGCTTCACAGCATGATTCGTGGCTCCTGGGGTTCTGGGGACCGCGTGGCTCTGCAGCCGTGGGGGGCCAACCCCCTGTGAGCCCATCCTGCCCCTGCCGGAGGCTCAGCAGAGACCGGACCCAGCCTGAAGAGGAGCGGGCTCTGCCTCGGAGCCCACAGCCTCAGTTCAGGCTGCAGTCGTGAGGGGTCCCGTGTTTCTGAAACCCAGCCTCCTCACCCCTGGGTGCGGAGCGGTTGCCCTGGTTGTCACCGGAAGTCACCAGGAGGCAGTCCGTGTGGGGGTTAAGGGGACGCGGGCTCTAGAGCCAGACTCCCTGGGTTCAAATCCCAGCTCTGCCATGTGGAAGCTGTGTGAACTGGGGAGGGTATGCGACCTCCCTGAGCCTCAGTTACCTGCTCAGTGAGATGGGTAGAAGAGTAGCTCCTCACTCATAAGGCTGTCGGGATGATTAATTAGGTTAATGCAGGTGTAACACTTAGCACAGTACCTGGCACATAGTGCTCTTTCAGATTAGCGATCGTCACCAGTATCCATGATGAGTAAGCCCAGATTGTCCCCATGAGTGCTTTAGTACCGAGGACATGTGTGTACACACGCACGCACGCACACACACGCACACACACACACGTGCTGGAGCCGTGCTGTCTGGTACGATAGCCACAAGCCACCCGTGGCTGCTGAGGGCCTAGAATGTGGTTGGTCTGACATGCTGTCCCCGTAAAATAAACAATTTCAAACGCTTAACATGCCCAACATCTCCTTCATAATTTTTTTATGTTGATCACGTGTTGAAACAAAAATATTTTGAATATATTAGGTTAAATAAAAATACGTTATTACACTTAATTGCACCCACTTCTCTTAACACGTGAGAACCACGGCTCCTAGAGAGCCGGTGTGGCCGGCAGCAGGGGGGGCGCGCTCCCGGTGCGGGCGCTGCCTCCTCAGGGAAGGCGGGCGGCCGCAGCCTCGCAGGGCTCCGTGGGTGTCACTGCTGTTACCCTCACCACTTGCCCATTCCCACGAGCGCCGGAGGATCGTCAGATCGGATCAGGATCTGCCCACGACTTGCCAGATACAATTAGTGCACAGACTGAGATGCGTGAGCAATTTGAGCTTTGCTCCTTTGCCTCGGAACTCAGAAATCCCCGGCGGCCCCCTCGGGGGGTTACGAGGTGGGAGAGATTCCGATGAGGGAATCCGCTTCGTTAATGATTGAACACATCTTCATTAGCCACCTGCTGTGTGGACTCCGCTGCCCCAGATGCTAGAGATAGAGCGGGGAGCACGTCAGAGGAAGAGCAGGCTCCGGCTCATCGTCGGGGGGGCGGGGGGCAGTGGTCGGCAGGCTCAGAGGGACGGCGCCGTGGCGCGGCCTGGAATACTACCCGGCAGTGAAAAAGAACCGTGGCTTCATGCACTCCCGCGGGAATCTCCGCTATGACGCGGGGTACAGGAACGCCGGACGCAGGAGAGAATGTGCTGTGTGATTCCGTTTACCTCAGGTTCAAGAACAGGCAGAACTAGTCTGCAAGAATCGAGGTCGAAATAATGGTTATCTGGGGGAGGGGATGGATTGGATCAGGAGGGGCCAGGGGAGCCTGGGCGAGCTGCAACTATTTGTGTCTTGATCTGGGGGGTGGTTACACAGGTGTAGACCTGGGGGGAAATGGAGTCAGCTGTACACTTGAGCCGTGGGCACAGCTCAAGGCCAGTACGTTGGGCTCGTTACCTACTGCCATGTATCAAGTTGCCATGAAACTCAGCAGTGTTAAGCAATGAGCGTTACTATCTCACAGGGCCCCGCGGGTTAGGAACTGACGGAGCTGGGTGCTTCTGGATCGGGGTCGCTCAAAAGCTTGCAGGCAAGACACTGGCCGGGGCTTCATCCTCCGAAGGCTTATCGGGCTGGAAGAGCTGCTTCCAGGGGGCTCCTCACAGGTGCCTGGCAAGCTAGTGCTGGTTGTTGGGAGGAGGGCTCAGCTCCTTGCCACATGGACCTTTCCATGTTGTGTCAACCAGCTTCCCCCAAAATGAGATTTAAGAGAGTTGAGAAGGAGGAGTCCACGGTGCCTCACCTCTTACGACTTACTCTCCGGAGTCACACCCGTTGCTTCCCCTGGATTCTGTGTTAGGATCAAGTCACTGGGTCCTGCCCACACTCAAGGGGAGGGGAATAAAGCTTTACTCCTTAAATGGAGTAGAAGCAAAGAATTTGTGGGCCTATTTTAAAACCACTGCATGTGCTATACCTCAATTTTAAAATAATTTTATTTCATATTTTTAAAAAATCGGGTGATAGGATAGAAAGTAATGGGTTTTAGGAAGTGTGCTCACTGTGCTTTCTGAGGAGGTGACATTTGAACTGAGCTCTGAGGAGGAAGAATCATGAAGATCAAGGGAAAAGCATCAAAAGCAGAGGGAACAGCAGGTGCAAACGCTCTGCTATGACATTGAGTTGCTAGAGATTCAGAAAGACCAACATGGCCAGAAGTTAAGGAGCAAGGGGAAAGGAGGAGCCGTGATGAGACAGGTAGAGGCCATGGAAGAAGAAGTGTGAATGTTACGGATCGAGAACAGCTGGAAGCCACTGGAGGCATTTTAGCAAGGGCAAGGTCCCCTCTGCTGGAGATTTTGAACAGTGTGGTCTGGCTGCAGGAGCAGGAGTGAGGGGCCAGACTCAGCAGAGAAGAGGTGATGGCGGCTTGGATTAGGGGGGTCACAGGGACATGGAGAGAAGGGGGCAGGTCTCAGTTTCTGTCCCTGGGCTCCCACATGCTCAGATCTTCCCAGGGGGCGCCCCCCAGGCAGTGGAGCGCTACTCAGTTGTCCTTGCTGAAGGCAGGAAGGCTGAGGGTCCTTCTCCCTCTGAGGAGCGTCAGGTTTGCCGATCAGCAATCCCACTGCCATCCAGCAGGGCCCTCCTTGCGTGAGCCAGCCTCGCCTGGGCTATTTTTACCCAGCTCGCGGGGCCTGCGTGCTCCCCTGTCCAGATGTAATACCCCCGTTTCAAACAAAGGGCGTTTTAAGACTGGTGAAGCACTTGGTAGTTGCCACTGGTGTTTGACCTGAACGAGCTGAAACTCCCTGGCCCCTCTCCAGAGGCGGGCCTGGCCGCATCCTTGCGGACGCTGTCTGCTGCCCACTGGGCCCAGCCTGGGCAGGGAGGGAGCACAGGCTTCCCTGATCAAAGAAGACATTGACCATTCTCCCATCTCAGGCCATGTGCCTTCCCCTCTGGGCAGCCCATTAATACTTGGTTTGGGTTTTGAACTTTCTAGGGAGAGAGGCAACAGAACATAGTTTAAATGCTTCATTAAAATCCAAATATTTTCCAACTTTTGAGGAGGGGCACCTTTCAGACTAGAATCATTCAAAAGAGACATTTGTGCGCTCCGGTGTGGACTTGGATTTCCAAGTGAGCTGTTGACAGCTTGCGAATGCCTAAATCTTGGTCTTCCATTCCTTTCCAGCAAATCCTGGTTTCTTTCCTTCTCGCAGGGACAGATCTAGTGCACTCACTTCTTGGCAGCATGCTACAGCTGCAATGACTTATTTAGTACCTATTTGATTCCAAACTGGAAATGCGTCTGGAGATTTTGAGCCCATAAATACTGAGCATCTGACTCTGCCGTCACATGACACCTCCCTACACAGGCATATTTCCTCATGATCCTCCAGGTGGTTGAGGGGGGACATGGGCTGGGGGCTAGGAGTCCTGCGGTCTGTCCTGGCACCATTGCTTGGGTGATCTTGGGCGCTGTACTTTACCTCCCAGGGCTTTCAGGGGAACTAAGGTTTATAAGCAGGGACCTCTTGGTTCCTTTGCTGCTCGGACATCGGGAATGGCTTCGTAGCCCCTCAGCTACCAAGATGAAGTGCAACAGGCCAGCTGATCAGGGACCCAGAGGAAATGGCGGGACGGGCTCAGACAGGTCCCTGGGCAAATATCTGAGAGACCAAAACGGCCACCCATCCAATGAAGAGGCATCTTTGTAATGTTTCCGTAACTACTCACATTCGGTTGCTTTCCAGTTCACTGTGCCACTTGATCACATACTAGGAATATTAAGTTTGAGGATGTGTCCTGATTTAGATCATGCCCCCTCATCTGAAGTGAAGTTTGCCAAATTTTCCATTTCCAAGCCACAGGCCGTGCACGCCTATATACCAGTAGGTCACTGTGCAGAAGTGTTCAGTTTGTGCACTGCACAAAGGCACTGAGCCAAGGAGACAAATGAGGCTAAGATGTCCTTTCACCTTAGGCAGCGGGGTGTGGAGGGTGGCGGGAAGAGGAAGGGGGCAGCTGTGAAGCAGAGGTTAAGAGCACAGCATAGTGGGGTGCTTAAGTGCTAGGGACAGATCGCCTGAAGCAGATCATGCCACCTAGCATTATGACCTAGGACAAGCTCTTTGCATTTGTTTCCCTATCTGTAAAATGGGGTAAAGGTAGTACCTAACTCATGAGTTGATAGGAGAATTAAGTAATATGTTAAATCCTTAGCACAGTACCTGATGAATAAAACAGTAGCTCTTACACATTAGAGGTGGGAGTGCTCATCATTCCCCCTTCTCCTCTCAGGAGATGTTCTTCTAACCAAGAAGACATTGGAGTTGGGCTTTTTTTTTTTTTATCAGCAGGTGTCCCATGGTCTCACTTTACAGGGCATCCTAATGCTCTCGTCCAAGTCCACACCAGAGTCCAGCATGTAGGAGGAGGGCTGGCTCCTGGTGCCCTGGCTTGGAGGTTCAGAGAACACCAGAGCAAGGACCCAAGAACAGGCGAGCTTTCCAGTGCGCTCCGGTGCCCGGCCCCTCAGCTCATGTGGTCACTCAGCCAGTCCGATGGGATGGTCTTCTGCAGGGGCAATGTCCTTACCCCGAACCCCCGGCACGAAAAGATGTGACCTGGTTCTTGCAGTAGGAGTCCTGGTGGGAATATGGAGAGTGGGGAGGGGGCTCTTCTGCAGGGATGTCCCTCCTAGCTGGGAGTCCTGGGGCTTTGTCAGAGGGCCACCCCCTCCGCACATGGCTGTGTCACGGGAAGATCGCAGACCCTTCTGATCGCATCTGTCCTCCTCTATGTTGACCCTGAGGTGCACATTCATGGTGACCACACCCAAACTGAGCACGGGCATCTGGAAAAAACAGCTCCCTCAGCCTACCGGGTTATTCACTCCTGTCCAGGTGGAATACATTTCTCTCTCTGCTTCATGCGCCTCCAAGGCTTTTTTTAGAAGGAAAAGTCAGAGGTAGACACCTGGCCGGCAGAAAGGCCCCTCACGGTGGTCGGGACGGAAATATGCTTCTGGGGGGGTGAGTGCTCTGAATACATGGAGCCCCTTGCCGGCAGTGAGGGCTGAGAGGGCAGTGGGAACACCAGGCACACTGACTTGGTATCAACAGAGGGCGTTTTGGAGTTGGCCACGATGAGTGAGACCCAAAGCTGCAACTTCCTGATAGCAGGTGTGGCCAGGGTGACCGGCAGAGTTTGATATCAAGGGCATGCCATTGGGAGACTGTGGCGTCGTGGCCCAGGCTTCTTACCTACAGAAATCCCAACCGTATTTCTGGGCTTAGTTGAAATGCTGCCTCTTGTCTGTGAATCTGCTCCTGATCGCCTTCTGGCTGTCAGAGCTCTCCTCCTCGCGGTGCCCAAGCACCCTGCGGTCGCACTGCTGCTCCTTGTATTCGAGTTGGCTGGGAACTGTGTGATCGGAGGCATCGTGCAAGAGGGAGCCTAACCTGGGTTGGCATCAAACCCAGCCACGTGTTAACTGTGTGACATGGGGCATATGGCTCAACCTTGCTGAGCTTCAGTGCCTCGTCTGTAAAATAGGAGCACCGTTCACCTTCCTGAAGGGTTTGAAAGCTTGAACGTAGGGCACGTGTAACACTTGACATATGCTAGGCATTTAGGAAATGGTAGATAGTGCCTTTTTTTTTTCTTTTTGTAGACTGTAAGCTCTTAAAAAAAAATCTTTTTCTTTTTATCCCCAGCACCTGGCACAGTGCCTGGGACATAAGTAGGTACTCAGTAAATGTTTATTTGAGTCAAATTAATTACTTTTAGCACAAATATTTCTCAGAATTTCTTGTGTCCTACTTATTATTCCCTAAATAATGTTAGCCCATGTTTTGGCTTCTATACTCTTTCAGTGAAAGAGGCGCAGAAGACATTCCACGTGCAGAAGCGGGCAGTGTGCCTCGCGTGATGCAAGAGCTCCTTGGAAATCTGCGTCTTCTTTCCCTCCTAGATCTGCTTGGTGCTGTACGGGCAGGCTGGCTCTGATGACCCATCGAATATGTTTTTGTTTTTGGTTTTTTTCCTTCCAGATTCTTAGAATTTGCACCAGGTATACCCCAGAACAAGACACCATGACTTTTTCAGATGGCCTTACCCTAAATCGGACTCAGATGCACAATGCTGGATTTGGTCCTCTGACTGACCTTGTGTTCACCTTTGCCAACCAGCTCCTGCCTTTGGAAATGGATGACACAGAAACAGGCCTTCTCAGTGCCATCTGCTTAATCTGTGGAGGTACCAACTACCTAGAAAACCCTCATGAGACGCCATGAAGAACAACTTGTAATTTATGGGAAATTCCTATCTCCATTTTGGAGTAGTTTTGCATGGAGAAAGCCGTGTGAATAAACAGCCAGGCATGCATGCTTGGAGATGGTTGCATTTTTCCATATTGTTGTAAATTGCTCTGAAACACCAAAATGCTATTTCTCCAATTGCTACGGGTTTTTTTCCAAGGCAGGATCAGACTACTGTAAAATAAATTGCCTAAGGACGTTTTAATGATAATGCAAGGGACTTCCCTGTGCTGTTTGTGAATTTAGTGGCTGGGACTACAAGTCACTGGGTTGTCTCGCCCCCACGCCACCCCTAACCCTTGAAGGACTGGGATAAAATACGGCTTGCTTCTTTGTACTGACCCCTCCTGGCTCACAGGAGGTTGAATCGTAAGTGGTTAAAAAGTAATGGCTTTAATTACGGGGGCCTATTTACCTTAAAACCATCCCAGCCGCTCAAGGTTTGTTTGAATTCAGTTCAGTAGTGACACCTCCTGGTCACAAGAGGTAATTGTCTCCCTAAGACAAAAGCTGCCAGGCATCAACATGAGCTTTTGACCAGCAAGAGGGCCATTTTCAAGTATCACGGCTTAGAGCAGTTGCATGACTCTTCAAACCTGTATATGTGACTGAATCATGGAATTAATGAAGTCATAACATACTAGGGCCAAGGACACAAGAAAGGAAAATGGGCAGCAGCCCTCTCGCCTGGCAAGTGCATAACTCTTTGTGTCCTGATCCTAATTAATCCTTTATTCCTGCCATCTAGACCGCCAGGACCTTGAGGAACCAACAAAAGTAGATAAGCTACAAGAACCACTGCTGGAAGCACTAAAAATTTATATCCGAAAGAGACGACCCAGCAAGCCTCACATGTTTCCAAAGATCTTAATGAAAATCACAGATCTCCGCAGTATCAGTGCTAAAGGTATGTCTTTACAGTCTACGTTGTATTCATGAAGTAGTCCTGACTTTTTTTAAACTTGATGTTTTCATTCAGCGTGTTTGATAATAGCTGCTTTTTTGTTGTTGTTCTGGAATTTATTTCTCATGGAAATCAAAAGGAATAGTATCCACCCTTAAAAAAAAAACAACCTCATATCTTACCCTACTCAATGATCTTAATAGATTATGAGTTTATAATTCAGGTGACTAAGTGAACAGAAAAACCTTTTTTTTTTTTAAAGATTTATTTATTAGAGCGCACGCGTGCAGGGGAAGGGGCAGAAGGGGAGGAAGAGAGCGAATCCCAAGCAGACTCCCTGCTGATCACAGAGTCCTGCAAGGGGCTGGATCCGAAGAGCCTGAGATCATGACCTGAGCCGAAACTGAGTCAGACGCTCAACCGACTGAGCCACCCAGGCGCCCCTAGAAAAACTATTTTCAAGAGAATGTTCTATATATTGACAGGCTTTTTGATTTTCTAGTTTTATACATTTCATTCCTGTCCACACATGTTCTGGTTGATATAAACCTGACTGCAGTTTTTCCTGACCATCCAGACCTCAGGAAAATGAATAGTACTTAGGGCAACTGTTACTGGTGAAGTTTCTCTCTCAAATCAATGTTGCCATCGCTTTCTTGTGTATGGGCAGATTTACTTCTGCACACGTCTTGGCAAAGGAATTCTTGCCTTCCTGAGAGGTATGAATATTCCTTGCCTAGTGGTTTTCAGTTTGTGTGGCAACTCGAGCAATTACAGAAGTGCCTGGAGCCGTATGACAGTTGAGTGCTAGAGTAGGGTTTTTCCGTGCAGAGAGAGAACTCAGCAGCTATCCCTAGTACCAAGTGTGCTGTTGTCATTCTCCTTCCCCATTAGCGTGCTCTGTCCCTGAAGACCTGGCTGAGCCAAGGAACAAACTCTACATTTCAGAAAGTGCTTTAAAAACATGGTGAGCTTGTTTGACAAGCAGTCTCCATTCTTGAGCTCCTTCTAAGAGATTTTCTTAGCCATTCTGAATTCATCCCTAGTATGGGATTAAGAGTGTCTGCAAAGAGCAGATACCAGTGCTTGGCCATTATAATTGTGAGGTCTTTGATTTTAAAAACAATGAGGCTGTTTAACTTAATACCATCATTCTCTATATCTAGCTAGACCAGTGCTAATAGAATTTACTGTGATTATGGAAATATTCTATAATCTGCATTGTCCAATACAAGTAGCCACTAGCCACTCGTGGCTCTTGAGCACTTAAGAAGTGGCTAATGCAATTGAGGCACTGTTTTTCCTAACGGTATTTAATTTAACGAATTTAAATTTAAATCACCACATGTGGCTGGGGCCTACTGTGCTGGACAGCGCGGTGCTACATCAACTTGATAATCACTGCACATTTATTACTTAAGTCCCTTCCTTCATTTGTGGGTAACTGGTATCCTTGACAACTGTCTCGTTTTAAGATATGCTCCTTCTGGTCTTTTATCAAGAACTTCTCTTTGTAAATATATCCTGCTAACCTTTCCTGAAACCGACTCAGGCATGGAATCATCAAATTTAAGCAAGTCCCTGCATCTGCGCTGCTTTCCTAGAGATGAAGTAAAGATGTTTAAATGTTGTAAAATCACGACAGCCTCTGGGAGGCACTGGTGGCACGGTTTTCACCGTTTTTAAAGTAGATGAAAGTTGATCCCAAGTTATTCAGCCTAACTCCCTGTCTCTACCAGATTTCTATTATTTCTCTTTAAAGGTGCAGAACGTGTAATTACCTTGAAAATGGAAATTCCTGGATCAATGCCACCTCTCATTCAGGAAATGCTGGAGAATTCTGAAGGACATGAACCCTTGACCCCAAGTTCAAGTGGAAACCCAGCAGAGCACAGTCCCAGCACCTCACCCAGCTCAGTGGAAAACAGCGGTGTCAGTCAGTCACCACTGGTGCAATAAGACACTTTACAGCTACTTCAAACATTCCCCAATACCTTCAGTTCCAGGATTTAAAACGCAAGGAAAAAAAAAAAAAACATTTTTACTGCTGCTTAGTTTTTGGACTGAAAATATATTAAAACTCAAGAAGGACCAAGAAGTTTTCATATGTATCAATATATACTCCTGTCTAACTTACCTAGAAATCCAGACTTTTTCAATTCTAAAAATCAGCCATTTCATGCAACCAGAAACTAGTTAAAAGCTTCTATTTTCCTCTTTGAACACTCAAGATTGCATGGCAAAGACCCAGTCGAAATGATTACCCCGGTTAAGTTTCTGAAGACGTTGTACATACAGAAGTATGGCTCTGTTCTTTCTATACTGTATGTTTGGTGCTTTCCTTTTGCCTTGCATACTCAGAATAACCAAGACACCAAGGTTGTGAAACAGACTACTGTTATGTGTCCGGCTAAGAAAGGCTCAAAAAAATAACTGTCTTGCTTTCACAGAGCAATCAGGACATCAAGGTAAGGAAAGGGGACTGTTGTACAGTATGACAAGATAAAACTAGAGAGAATTCTAATTTAGTTAGTACGGAAGCTTGTCCTTGCTCTTTTTGACGCTCTCAAACTGCGTCTTCTATTTTATGTTGCCCAGTAAAAAGATACAAATTCACTGCACTAGCAGAAGAGAATTCTGTATCAGTGTAACTGCCAGTTCAGTTAATCAAATGTCATTTGTTCAATTGTTAATGTCACTTTAACAGTGGTTTATTACTTAATGACATAACTACACAATTTTTTTTAAAAAAGATACATTTTTACAGTAATGGTAGCCTCCAAGGCAGAAACACTTCTCAGTGTTAATAAGTTTTTTGTTTACCTATTCACAAGCCATTAGGGAAATTTCATGGGACAATTAGCAGACTGGTCTACCACCTATACCATGTAACTCCAGTGTCTTTTCTGATGCGTGCCTGCTATGGAGGGTTTTTTTCTAGCCTCCTTGATGCCCAGGGGCTAATATGAACTCCCCAAGGCATGGACAGAGAATCTGCATCCTTTGACCTTGTTCGATCACTATGAAGCAGAGTGAAAGCTGTGGTAGAGTGGTTAACAGATACAAGTGTCAGTTTCTTAGTTCACAGTTAAGCACTAGTGGATTTTTTTTTTTTTTTTGATATATTAGCAAGTCTGTGATGATGTACTTTCACTGGCTCTGTTTGTACATTGAGATTGTTTAACAATGCTTTCTATGTTCATATACTGTTTACCTTTTTCCATGGAGTCTCCTGGCAAAGAATAAAATATATTTATTTTAAAAGTGTATGGGAGCTTTTACTACACTTTCATACTACACTTTCATCTTACTTATAGTAAAGACACAAAGTACACAGTTCCATTTTTAATGTTTAAATTTCATTTCAAAAAGCAGGTCTGTAGTCTGCAACCATGACAATTAATTAAAATCTGTGCTAATGCACGGCAGTCTATAACAAGTCTACAAGCCAATCAGACAGTACATGACATTTCAATGAGTAAAAAAGAGCATAAAACTGTATGTGTAAGAACAAAATGTTAAAAGGCCTACCACAATAATAAAAAACCATCAATTACATCATCACATTAAAATAAGCCAGATGTACAAAAGTCTGAGACAGAAAAGACAAAAGGACAACACAATTTATCTGTTGAAAAATGTTTCTGTGCTCTTTGGGCACTTAATTAAACATTGCAAAATCAACATCTTCTTCTTCATCAGACTCTGCAAAATATTTTACTTCTTTCCTAGCCCTACCGGTCCGTGGCAGAGAAGGTGGTTCAGAAGTGAAGTCTGATGGGAAGATGTCCACATCTGAATCCTGATCAAAAGATGTTTTCTTCGGTTTCTAGACAGGTTTTAAAAAAAAAAGATTTAAAACCTCAAAGTGAAAAAAGACTAGTGTTAAAATGAATTATTATTCCTTACACTTCACTTACATTTGAGAAATATTGCAAATAATGAGGTTACTAAAGTCAGAACTGTAATGCTGACTTAAGTCTAAAACCAGTTACCTAATCCTTTTTCCCCTTTATAAAAATGAGTAAGTCTACTAATCTGCCACCTTGGTGATCTATTTTTTCTGAACTTCTATATTGTCAAACAAATATGTACAGTGTCCAGATTAGTAAAAAAAATTACTTATTTGTAAGTACCTATCAATTCATGAAAGGAAAACAAGACTTAGGCACAGCATGGAGTACACACGGTGTTTATAAAAACGCAGGGAAGAGTCATCAAGATGGACCAGAGGCATGGAAGATGACTGGATGGGAAAAGGTCAAGGTGGAGAGCAGCAGAAAGCTAAAAATCTCAATGTTTGTATTTTTAGGGAGAGAGAGAAAAAAGAGGGACATCTGAGGTTTTATCTTTTACCATAAAAAAGACTGAAAATTAGCCATAGTCAAATGAATTCAAGTTAAAAGAGGAAAATCAAATTAGCCCTGGTCAAATAAATCCAAATTAAAAAGAAATAGTCTTTATTTGGTATGAAAAATAATTATTTCAGACAGGTAGCATATAACTTCTATGGCTCATTGGATGAAATTAGAATACTCTTAATTAAGTAGGCTAATTTATGCCATACTTTTATCCAAGAAATAGTACTGATTGTATGGATTTTATAATTCTTTAACCATATACAAAGCCCCGTATGCATAAGATAGGCTAGGTTTAAAGCTGTTAAAAGACATTATAGTAATAAGCCAACTAAGCCAGTTATAGATCATCATAAAACAATGCATTAAAAAGATGTCCCTAATTACCTTGCTTGTTGTTTTGGATGTTTTCCTGCCAGGGTTATAATCACCTTCATTTTCAGAGCCAGATGCTTTCCTTTTCTTTGCCCCTCGGCCTTTACCTTAAAATGATACAAAGGTTTGTTTTGTTTTGTTTTGTTTTTCTCTCTCCCAAGGTTAAGTGCGATATAAAAAATAAATGCCACAACATTATATTTCACTTCTTTGGCATGCCCCAATCAGTACTGCAATCCTGGTCTCTAAATATAAATGAGATAAAAATGTTTTGGCAGCATCATTTCAGTTCTGGGATTGATATGACTAAAAAGTATTTCACAAATACATTTAAAACTAGCTGGAAGGTCCTGGTGACAAATTTTAATGACCAAGCCCGTGATACACAAGAGAAAACACTGGCATTATGAACATGTAGTCCTTGGGCCTGAAAAGAAAATGTCCTCAAAGAGTGCTTTTTAACTTGTATGTGATGAAAAAAAAAATTTAGTTTCTAATTTGTCATAGACTAGTACCTTTAAAAATATAAAATGAATCACTAGAAAAGTAATATATATTACTACAAATTATGTTTGAATGTGAACTCAAAATTTTACTTATCACACATTAGTAACAACCATTTTAAGTAGCACAGTCTTAGAATAAACCCCCAGTATTAATCATGTAATAATCTGTCAATTCCATGTTCCTTCTCAGACTTAGAAGTACCACATGCAGTTTTTGTTTTTTGTTGTTGTTGTTGTTTTGCCATCTACCTAACCTCTTATTCTCGTTGGAGGAGGAAGGGCAAAAGTAACATGCAAATGGTGACAAAATATTCTCCACCCTACAATGATGCCAGATGCCACTAAAACAATGGAACTAAAGTGCAATTCTAAATTTTAAAAATTCCTTAAGAGCTATGACTTACCAGATTGTATTAGTAAAGACAGCCTAAATGATCTTGGGATGTTTATCAAATGAGTCAATGAAATGGCACTTGTGAATTTATAAAAGTTTCCAACCATGCATACCATACATATTGACCTCCTCAGTGACTTTCTTTTTTGCCCCTATTCTCCCTTGTTTCCATGTAGGTCTCTATCTCCTCATCCCAACCACCACTTTAAGACAGGGAACACATTGATGGTAATATCTGTCGGTTGGATAAAAGGTTGAGCAATGACCCTTAAAAAAAAAAAATAATGTCTTACACATATATTTTAAAAAGCACCTTTAAGGACTTTCTAGATTCTGGAGGCAAAGGAGGGGTGCCAGGGAGAACTGATGCTGGTGCCCTTACAGGTCCCTTAGTACAGTGATTCCATTTCCTAGATGAGCAAAAAGCTCCAGTCTAAGAGTCCTAGCTCCAATGAGAGTCACTCTCTAGGTGGTGAGGAGCCCTCATCTGACTCTTTAATAAACTACTTCCAGTGAGTCTGGGGCAGGGGGTCTTTGAACCATTCTTAGGTGTGCAAGTTGCTTACTTAACCTCTTTGAGTCTCAATTCCCTGATTTATAAAACAAAGTGCTAGACTTCCTCTGGACACTAACTCAGCACTGATTCTTAGACACATTGCTTACTGAGGAGCAAAGCAATTTAAAACAAAACAGGACACAGTCTCTCTAAATTCAGTGAGTAGAAGAGACTTTTTTCCACATGGCATACATTAGGTTAACATAATCCTCACCTTTTGGGGGTGTAGTCTTCTTTGGAATGCCAAATTCTGAATCTGAGTCAGAGTTGATAGGCTCTACTTTCTTCTGTTTAGGAGCTCTCTTGGGCTTAGCAGTTGTATCTGAAGACGGTTTTCCTATTAAGCAAATTTCCATTTCATAAATCAATGTAATATACTTACCAACAAACTGCACTCAAGTGAATCCTAATTTCTTACTGCTGATATGAAACTGAGTAGCCTTAAATGACAAAATGGTTTCTTTCACTTGGTGCCATTGTAAAGGCAAACAATTTCTCATAGATGACAAAATCCTTTTTATTTAATCATGAATAATTTGCCTTCTGATATTTCAAGTGAGATTATTTTAAACAAAGGCCATTAAAGTGAAGTAACTTTAATGAAGTGAGCAGTAACTTTTAAAAAGCAGTAGTCATGACAAAAAAGTAACATATTTGACATTAATTATAACTCAAGTATAACCACGTTAAGTCCTAACTTCTAAAATGTTTTAGAGAAAAAAAAAACATTTTTATGGGACCCTCAAATACCATGAATAGAAGCTGATTCACTTCCATCCAAAAGTGGAAATCCAGACACGGCACTTTTATATGGAAAGAAACGAAGATTCCAGGTAAGTACACAATAGATCCAAAGGCCTTTGTTTTTATGAATTTTGTTTTTAAAATAGACCTTGTTTTTCAGATTTACAGTCTATGTGAAAACTGTGATAAATCAGTCTTGTGTGATTAGTAAAACCTACTTTGGAAAAAAAAAAAAAGCATTAAATTAACCAGACTTTTTCTATTACCAAAAAAAAAAAAAACAGAACAGGCTAATTATATGGAAAATGTATTCCCAGGCCCAATTTGAGGTGCTAGGGTGAAGGCCCCTCATTAGAACAGCAAGTGGTAGTGGTAGCCACAGATTTTGTGGCTTTTTCCCCCAAGTCCTTACGACTAAATGTACCACCAGAGCCACATGGCAGGCAGTTCCTAACACGAGTATAGGTTCATACAGCCGTGTGTTCTAGGAACCACCTTTTCTCTTCATTAGAGTTTGCAGGCTTGTACTGTTCGGTGGCACTTGAAACTCTACCATGCAAATGCCCAAGTCAGATATCTGAGTGCTATGAGATTTTTCGCTATAAACTACTGGAGCTACAGAATTTAACCTGTATAGTAATATATGTAATTTGGAGTTAACATAGATGACCTCACAGAGGGACAGGATGCATCCTCTCCTTGAAATGGTATTTTGTGGGAACTGTAGTTTTGGAAGAGCCTAGAGGAAGACTGAGAGCTTCAACTATTTCACACAGGGATCACCTACGCAGATGACACAAGGCTAGTTCAACTACTGGTGAAACAAGCAAATAGGACAGTTGGTGTGGTATGCTAGCGTTTTAGTTAATACTCCACTCTAACTCATTACGTTGAAGAGGAGTGAGGAGCTTGATGAAGGAAATAGGTTGATATGTTCAAAGAGGTGATATGGCTCCCAGGTTTTCAGGGTGGTTATAAAGTGCTCATGTGAAGACAATTTAAAAAAAGATGCATAAAGGGAAACTAGGGCCTATCTCAGTTTGACTTCCCCAGAAGCAGATCCCACCTAATCCCAAAGCAAAGACTCAAGTACAAGTACTTATTTGGGAGGTGAAAAAAAAAAGTACAAAAACGAGACGTGAAGAGAAACCTGTCATCACTCTAAGGGCTTATCTCTGAGCTTATCTCTTAACATGAGCAATCCCCGAGTCACTGTAAAATACACACCCCACAGTTAGCCTACCTGAGCGGCAAGAGCACTAATATATTTGCAAACCAGCTTTTCTCAATCACTGGATAAAGGGTGGCTGGGGTGGGGAAATATGAACATTCCAACATAGTAACAAAAAGTCCTGAGGCAAAGAAATATAGACCCTGGCTAATATGTACTGAAGTGGTATGGGCAGGGCACCTGATGTGTTGGCCAGAGAAGCTCTTATAGTTAATTAATTTCTTACCATGGTCCTAGTGCATTCAAAGTTAAGCAGGGATTTTTGTTGTTGTTCTGCTACATCTAATACATGTGTGTCTACAATGGTATTGTCTGTTTTACATTTGTAAGGTACTGAAAAGATTGTCCACACTGTATGTTTATTTACTTGCTATGTAAGGAACACTTAGCTTTTAAACACAAAGCACTAATACTGACCTTCAAAAATACCAAGACTATGTACCTTGGTGTTAATAACAGATTCATGAATTAAGTCAAATCAACTTAGATTTATGGACAACCTAAGGTTATGGATAAGAAAGAAGCTACATGACACAAAGAGAACCTCAAATGAACTAACCAGTCATTCCAAATGAGGCGTGAAGATAGGACCTACATAGATAACACAATCAGGCAAGACAAAATTTTTATCTATTTTTCAACCTAACAACTATAGGAGACCTTATTAGAAGGTCTTATTAGAAAGACCTTTTCTAGACCTTATCAGAAAGCTATCTTTAGTATCAATGTATGGGATTATTTTATAATTACAACTTTAGAATGAGATCTTATACACCTTTTAGTAATTACCTCATATGGTTAGAAAACAAGAGGGATTCTCCTTATATGCGTTTATACTATTTTCTAAGTCCAAGTGCAAGCAGTTTCAAATTATATTAAATTTCCTTTAATATCAACTATATATCGTTTATGCAATGCTTAACAACATCAAATAAGTACATACCCTTTTTAGCAGCTACTGTTTTACTTGGAACCTTATCTGTTTGTTTCAGACCAAATGATGGTGAAAAAACAGAGGCAGAATCTTCTTCATTACTGTCAAATTTAGCTGAATCTAAAAAGTACAAAGTTTTTCAGTAAAGAGACTATAAGGACCACTTAATAGTTAAACTTTGATTCTTTACTGATGACTTGTCTTTAGCTAGATAATTGATCTTATGAATTTCTACTTTGTGATCATATAGTCCATAATAACAGCTAAAAACAAAAGATGTAACAATGTTATATTTCAAAAATGTTAACTGTTGTAAAACAATATAGAAATGCATAGAGTAATAAAAATTCTTAACAGTCCCAAATGTTCATCATTTAAAACATAACTGACCAACTCAAAAATACTGATTTATTTTAAAATGGAATATTAAAAAGTTCTCACTGTGATTATTTTAATACCTACACATCTAATGCTATTAACCATTTCAGGAATATCAGTAATAATGTTCAAATCTAAGAGAGTAGTAACTTCATCTTTTAAAAACCAATTTTAAATCATTGAAGGTCAATTTAAAAGGCAGGTAGGCTTACCTTCAGTTTACTTTTACACTCAATCAGTCAATTCCTCCCTCCATTTCTCCCTCCCTCCCCTCTGTCAAACCAAAACAGGAACTCTTAAAATGTCTACTTGGATGTGATAGTTTTATATAAATGTTTTGACATCCTGTCAAAAATGCCTATCTATATTTACAGAACATATACCAGATCTATGTCTGTCTGCCTATATATGTGTGTGTGTGTGTATACAAGACAGTTAAGTCTACATAGATTATTTTGACCTTAAAAATTCCACACACAAAAATATAGGGAGTAAAAAGTATATACCCCAATTAAATTTGCTTCTATGAAGGGTTTAGTCTTTTAGTTACTACAGTTTCCAAATCTGAATATTAGTCCCTTTGTAGTTTTTAAAAAACTGTCACATATACATTCATATTGCCATGAAAATCAAATTTCATGTTCCAAAATTTATCTTTTTCTCTATTAAAACACTATACCCACATCCATACACTTCATACACACATCTACCACCTAAATGGTTCCATATTGCCTATTTGACCAATTAGTTGGTACTCATCTCAGGAAGAGTAAATAAACCTTATTATGTTGAGGGAAATGTAAAAAGAAGTTTTCTACTCATAAAAAATCCATAGCAATAATACAGTAAGTAAACAATGAAAAGACTGAATGAGCATACCATCTTCTGACTTCTGAGAGTATGAAGGAAATGAGAAGAGATTCCCAAAATCTTGACTTTTTTTGTCATGTGAAGATTTTCTATTAGAAAGAAAAATTAAACCACCACAGTATAATTTAAATATATGGTTTCAACCTTGGTAAATGATATATAATATGTACTAAGGGATTATAATTACAGTTCTCTCACTGGTCTCTCTTTGTTAAAGACAGGGTAACCAAACTCTTTTTTTCGGTCTCATATTCACAGGTGTGCACACATACACACACAGAGACACCAGAAAAGCCAATGATTTAACGTAAGAGAATGGAAGTTGAGCAAAAGTTAAAAAGTTATTCAAAATATCGCTACATTAAATTTTATGATTAATAGAACTGTTCCAGAATTCAACATCAGTAAATTATTGCCAAAAACCTAAGGAGAAAGTCTGAATCTCTGTCAGTCATCACTAATCCTATTTCTGATCCTAGACTGCATATGATAAAACACTTCTTTAAAATAGACAGTAAAGCACTTCCTTTAAAAATTTGAAATAGCTGTTGACCCAAGCACTGGGTGTTATATGCAACTAACAAATCGCTGAACACTACAACAAAAACTTATGATGTACTATGTGTTGGCTAACTGAAAAGAAAAAATTTTTAAAAAATAAATTTAAAAAACCTGAAATAGCTCACAAACTTCACATCCTACACCTTAGTGTTTGATACTCTCTAGAGGCAAAAATAAATAAATAAATAATGAAAAATCAATCAAGGCCAAAGTTAGGGAAGAAAATCAAACCTCCCAGTTCTAAAGTTTTAGTAACTTCTCTGAACCATGTTGTCCGACTATGTCCCATAGGCCTGCTACCTATTTTTATAAATAAAGTTTTTCTGGAACACAGCTATGCTTGTTCATTTACATACTGTTCATGACTGCTTTCTTGCTAAAATGACAACACTGAGCAGTTGGAACAGAGACCATATGGCCTACAAAGCCTGAAATATTTTCTATAGAGCCCTTTATGAGAAAAAACCTGCTAGTCCCACGCTATAAGATATAGCAACAGTTCAGTAAACAGCTGCAATATTACCTAGATTTTTTCCTTTGTGAGGAGGACCTTACCTCGAATGATGATAAATTCTTAGATACAGTTTACTATGAGATCTTTTTTTTTTTTTTAAGATTTTATTTATTTGACACAGAGAGAGAGAGGCAGAGCGAGCACAAGCAGGGGGAGTGGCAGGCAGAGTAGGCAGAGGGAGAAGCAGGCTCTCCGCTGAGCAAGGACCCTGGGATCATGACCTGAGCCGAAAGCAGCCACTTAACCAACTAAGCCACCCAGGTGCCCCTACTATGAGATCTTTGATAGATTTCTAAATAACTGCACCATGTAAGTGAATAGTAGTTGCTTCATTACTTACTCTGGAGTAGCTTTTGATTTGCCTGGTGAAAATGTATATTCATCTTTATCTAGGCCATCTGAAGGAACAAATTCATCTTCTCCATCATTTGTTATGGGAGATGCTTTAACTTTCAGCTCCTCTAAATCATTATTGTCGTCATCATCATCAGCATCATCATCCTCTTCTTCTGAGAAATCAAATGTGTACTTAGGCCTTTCAGCTAGGAGAAAAATAAAAGTGAAGGTTAAACTCAAATCCAACTTTATCCACATATTATGAATAATGCATTTGAAAATATTCCAGCTATCTCTAACACAAGAGGAAAAAAAAAAGACAAGCATTCAGGAAAAAAAAAAGCCAACAACTTCGGCCTCAATTATTTTGATAATGTTAAGTGTTCATCTTGTTCTTCCCAGGAGGCGAATGGGGTAATGCTGCATAAGGAAAGGAGAGCATAAACTAATGAGATTAATGATTAGGGTGCTATTTGTCATACTTAAATATTAACTCAGAAATAGTGGGGAATATAAGCCATTGTAAAAGAGACTACTAAGATTTCCCATTTCTACAATGGGAAGGCCAATTTACTAGTCTTAGTGCTGAACGTTCTCTTAACCTCTTGCACTAAAACTTCTATCTTCTATTCACAGTAGTTTTACTATGAAATGACAGTATTCTTCAGATGAATGAGAAAAAATAGAGATAAGACCTGGGTATATTACTAAAACAATAATTTTATATAAAGCATAAAAAGTACCAACTATGGGGAAAGGCACATTGGTATAATGCAAATAACTTTTACAATTTCTAGCATACATTATGGGAATAAAATTTTTAAAACATTTGGGTGCTATGTAATTTTATACTTCATTTTAGATGTATGAGAAAGCCTAAAGATAATTTTGAAGCATCTAATTTAATAAATTAATTTTCACATAACTTAAATTACTCATGTTAATTCACCTACATTGTACCACCTATGCACATTAGGAAAAGAAAGTCAATCACCGGTGATTAGAGAACCGAAGAATTTAAGGCCTGACATATAATTTAAAAAGTATCTCCCAGAGGTAAAATAGCCATAATATGGTATCATTCATTTTAATTAGGACTTACTAAAATTTGAGAAGAATCTATAAAATAGGACACTCGATTTTTAAGTACTTGAAGACTTCAAATTAATGAATATTCAGAAAGGATAAAACTGCCTATTTAACAACAATATAGAATAACAAAATGGTATCTTCATCCTAACCCTAGCACTGCAGTTATATAAATTATGCGATGTGCATGGAATCAGACTCCTAAAGCAGGAGGAAATTTTTCATGGGGAAAAAAAAAACAAAACAGAAACAAAACTACAAAGCACTTCTATTGATCTATCACTATCGGTGTTCTACCAAGGTACATTTTTACCAAACATCTTCAAACTATGGAGGGAATATAACCGAAGCTTTTTAATAAAAATCAATAAGTAAACTTGATTTACTTTATGTCCAACTTTGCTAAAAACATCATTCTGTAAATCAATTTTTTTTTGTCTTCGTGAACTGTAACTTCTGAAATACTAACAATTTAGTACTTTAATAGCATTGATAATACTAATAATACTAACTTATATGAGTAATATTAACTTGGTCAAACTATAATATACAATAAAATAAATATACAATGTATCAAAATACCAGCTGCTCTCCTAAGCAAAGAATCTCTTGGAATAACCACAGGTTCTGTTTCTTCCAAGTCACTTTCTGACTTGGATTCATCATCTGACCAAGGATTCCGTTTCTTCACTTTCTTTGCACTGGATTTACCAGATGATGTAGGTGTTTTTCTCACCCTGGTACCTAAAAACAAAACAACAATAAAATATCATTAGTAAAAATATAAAATAACAAGTGTTCATGAAAATTGAGAAATTACATCAACTATTAGAAGAAAAAACACAGTAAAAAAAAAATAGTAATACCCTGTACATATATGCATTTTCTCACAAAAAAAACTTTGTAACAATTCCTCACCAGGCTCCTTTTTCTCCCTTTTGGGTTTGGGACCTTTATTTACAGGAGCTGACGGGACCAATGCCTCTTCTCCAGTACCCTCTACTGGTGTTCCACTGAATTCTTCATCAAATTCTACTTTTACTGTTGTGGTATCAAGATCACCCTACACATTAAACAAACAAATACATAACCAGAAGTAAAAATAAAAATTAAATTAACACCATTCATTTTAGAGATACATTTCCAGCCATAGATCACGTCTTCATATAAATAAAAAAATAATAAAATGTGATTCTACTGAGGTCCAAACAGAGGACTTTGATCAGGCCATGTTTTACTTTATTTATCTATAGCAAATGATACTGCTTACCACTCTAATATTCTGATACACTCTATGAGATGACAGCTACTTAAAATCAACTGTACAATTCACAGCGCTTGCTGTGAATTGTGCAAGACTGTTGAATCACAGATCTGTACCTCTGAAACAAATAATACAATATATGTTAAAAAAAAAAAAAAAAGAAGAAGATGATAGCAGGAGGGGAAGAATGAAGCAGGGGAAGTCAGAGGGGGAGACGAACCATGAGAGACAATGGACTCTGAAAAACAAACTGAGGGTTCTAGAGGAGAGGGTGGTGGGAGGATGCATTAGCCTGATGATGGGTATTAAAGAGGGCACGTTCTGCATGGAGCACTGGGTGTTATACACAAACAATGAATCATGGAACACTACATCAAAAACTAATGATGTAATGTATGGTGATTAACATAACAAAAAATTTTTTAAAAATCAACTGTAAAAAATAAGAAGGCAGCTTTTGATTAGCAAAGGGACTTTCAAACCAATAGCAAAATACACCAAAGGGTACCTGCAAAATAAGTTCCTATAGTTCAGGCCTCTACATACTAGAAACACGTCAGATTATTGAAGGAAGATAAGCAACATGTCATGCACTGCTAGGCATTAGTCAAAGTCTCCTTACCCCAAGATTATTAAAAGACAGAGAAAGACACAAGGACAAGTCATTACAATACAAATAACAAATATGGAGGGAGGTGTAAAAGTAACCCGTGGGGAGACGTGAGCAACTCTGCCAAGAGCAGGGTCAGGGAAGATTCCATGGAGGAGCCTTTCTAATTGAGTTTTGAAAGAATTATGTATGTTTGCTAAGTGAGGAGAGGGAAGGAAGGAAGAGCACCCCAGTTTGCAAAAGATACAGAGGCACGATTGCCACATTGTATTTAGGGAATTACAAACAGTCTGCTAGGATTGGAGGAAAGAGTAGCCACACAGAAACATAGGAAGGCATGCAGTTGCTAAATCACTGAATACCAGAATCTGTGTGTAGTCAGTGGGGAGTCACTGAAAACTTTTAAGCATTTGTGCAATAATCACTTATTTTTGGAAATATCACTTGGGTAATAAGAGACTAGACAGAGATGAATGAAGTGGAAAAAAGTAGAAGTCATGATAAGATCACTAGAGACAGGAAGACTAATTAAGAGAAACACTACTGTCAGAAAATTTATGGAATTCTAAGACAGTATCAATGGGGACGAAGATAAGAGGGTGGATTTTGGAACTGCTTCAGAGGCAGTCAATAGGATTTAGTTACTGATTAAATGAGCAAGTCCCAGGTTTTGGACTTGTTAGTGATGGCTGATAAGGCACAGGGGTGAAAGAGGTTTTGAAATCAGGATAATGGGCTCAGCTTCAGATATGTGGAGTTTGGGCAGTGGGCATTCAGGTGGCTTTATTACCCTGGCCCTCCTGAAAACATGACAGCTTAGGGACATAGATTTAAGAGTCATCAGTGTGAGTGAAAAAAGCTCTGGGCATAGATGAGGTTACTTGAGACTATGTAAGGTAAAGAGAAGAGTGCTAAGAACACCAAGCGAAAAGGAGAGAAGTCATTTCCTAAAGAGGAACCTATGTGTGGTAGGAAGCTACGTAAGAAGGAAATAGTATAGATGTCAGTTTATCACAACAGTTTGAAGAGAGTGATCTCCTTGGCATCACAATGTTCCTATGCTTTCAAATATTCGTTCGGCAGAGAACTCTCCAACCCTCTCACTCCAACTCTGAGGTTCATTTCCCAAGCTCTAATTAGACTACTGGACATATCTACATATCCCCTGGGTTCTAAATTCAACCTGCCCAGAAAAATCTGCCTCTCTCTTTCAGACCAGCATGTCTCCTCTTCCCTCAACTCTGAACAGCCCTCTCAGTGTTTCCTTCTTCTGGCTAACTCTTGCCCAACCTGCTGGAGGGTAGGTAAATCCCATACTTTTAAATCCTCAATAGCACCAGTCAATGCCAATGACATAAGAGGTGCCTGGTAATTTTTTTAACTAACAGTAATAACAATAAATAGTAAAAAAAAAATAGCTTACTTTGAAAACCACACAGACCCTTTTCTGCTTATGAGACATCTTGAATTGGTCATAATGTAGAATTAAAGTTTCATTTTTAAGCTGATACACTTTTTTGGTTGTCATTCCATGATTTTAAGGTAGAATGCTGCTGAATAGAGTATTTCTCTCATTTTAAAAACAGAATCAAGGGGCGCCTGGGTGGCTCAGTCGTTAAGCGTCTGCATTCGGCACAGGTCATGATCCCAGGGTCCTGGGGTCAAGCCCCGCATTGGGCTCCCTGCTCAGCGGGAAGCCTGCTTCTCCCTCTCCCACTGCTTATATTCCCTCTCTCGCTGTGTCTCTCTCTGTCAAATAAATAAAACCTTGAGAGGGAGGGAGGGAGGGAGGGAGGGAGGGAGGGAGGGAGGGAGGGAGGGAGGAAGGAAGGAAGGAAGGAAGGGAGGGAGGAATTAAAAAAAACAGAATCAACTAAGTAACTCCTTACATGTATGTGGATCCCTGACTTATGTTTTCTTTCTGTGGACCAACTGATCTCATAGAACAAATGATTGCCTATCACAGTGAAATAGAAACAAAGCATGACTTAAGCACACAGTAAAATTAAAATACACATATACATCATTATGAAGATGGAATCCACCAATGAGCTAAAACAAGAGATATGTCATACCTTTTTCTTCTTCAGCAACTTTTTGCTGACATCTGCCTTCATAGCAGTAATTTCAGGAACTATTCTTCTCCCATAAGGTGAGGGCATTGTCTCTTCCAATTGAAGTTTCTTCACCTTAGGTTTGCCAACTTTACCTTTTATTGCTTTTCCAGACATTCCGGCCAGAACATCCTCTCGTTCTTGCGCTTCCACTTTCTGAAGTATAATTAAAAAGGAGGCAAGGGGAAGAAGGTGGGTGCATAAACAACTCATAAGAAAAGACAATCACTACTGCATAAGAAATAAAACGAATATCATTCATTAAGGAATAAACCTTTCCTTTCAACTGATATAATCTAAAATAAACATTAAAAAAACACAATAATTCTAAGTCAAAAGACCTGAGTTGTAGTCCCACGTCTAACTAGCTTCTCATTTGTAAAATAAGGGGGTAGTAACTAAACGACCTATATGGTCACTTCTAACTCTAAGATCCTATGATATACTGGGCAATTTTAGAAAAAGTTTTTATTTTCTACCTTTTTCTACCTTTAAAAAAAACAGAATTCTACCTGGAGAAAACTAAATTATAAAAAAAAAATTAAAATTTCTCTGTTATAAACCTAAAGACACTATCATTCTACTTTGTAAAAATCAAAGTACCAATATTCAATCATATATATTTTGTTCTTACCTCTTTGGGGGAAAAGAGACTGAATCAATAAGCTATTTTGAAGTCAGTTAAAATTTAACTGATAGAAAGTATCAGAATTCAATTTATTCTAAATTCCCATTCCATATAACTTTTTATATTCATCTATTCTAGGTAGAAATTATTTCTTTATAACTTCATATAGCTAGAAGTTTAATCCTAACGTGGCTTATAAACACATTAACCTTTACAGAGTTAAAAGAAACTGAAATAATTAAAGAAGAAATTTCATTATTTCATAAACATTACTTTTCCAAATATTTTTTAATGTAGACTTAACCTACATCCAGTTCATCAGCAAATGCTGCTAAGTCTTCTTTCCAAAGATCTGAAGGCGATTTTCTTTTAAGATCATTGACTTCTCGCCCCTATAGTAAGAAAGTAGTATAATTTAAACAATCAGTAACTTAATAATATATAAAGGGTAAATCAAAATACTTCTTTTTGGAAAAAGAAAAAGAAATGGATAATACTGAAATAGTTTCAAATTATTTAACCCACAAAAGTTCATACTTTAGCATCTCTCTGTTTAATCAGTTCTTCAACTTTTTCTTTAGTAAGAGACCACAGAGACATATTTAAAATATAATTAAAATCGGGGCCTGAAGGAGTTCCTGAATCAGAGGAACTATCATCATGCTGGTTTTGTGTTTCTTCCTCTTCTGCTGCCTGTAAAAAATAATAAACTTTATGTTAAAGTCCTGTATAGTATTAAATCAATGCTGAATTTTACTGAATATTGAGCTAAAAATTCCACAAATGCTATACACTTAATACTCTATCTTAAGGGTGGATGGGGTTCTTTTAGATTATCTGCAGGATTACCTATAAAAAATGTATTTCCTATAAAAAGTTTTCTAAAAATACACAATAGTAAGTCTTCAAAAGGAACAGGTATATTCACTCCCCATTTATATAGGAATCTGATGAAAAATTAACTGCTTTGCCCAGGCACTAAGTCATGAAATGAGAAGATACCACATATCTTGAAATTAATAGAGTAGAACTAATGTTTTATCACTGCATCTTGTCAGATTTTTATACTGGTGAGTGAATGAACAATTTGAAACCCAAAATAAGTATCACTTATGGAGAATGTTTTACAGTTGTAATATAAATATGCTAAGGTACACTCATTTAGTATGATTTCTTAATAAAAATTCTCTAAAGCAAGAATACTCATGTATGAAGAGAAAGTTCAATTAAGAATTTAATAGCTGGTAAGTTAGAGTAAGAATTATGAGGGGTATTCTAAAATTTTATTTATAAGGTCTTTTTTCATAGAAAAGATTGCAATAGGGGCGCCTGGGTGGCTCAGTCGTTGAGCGTCTGCCTTCGGCTCAGGTCATGATCCCAGGGTCCTAGGATCGAGCCGCCCTGCATCAGGCTCCCTGCTCTGTGGGAAGCCTGCTTCTCCCTCTCCCTCTGCCCCTGCTTGTGTTCCCTCTCTCACTGTGTTTCTGTGTCAAATAAAAAATCTTAAAAAAAAAAAAGAAAAGAAAAAGATTGCAATAAAAAAATCCTCTTTTGCTAGTATTAAATTTCAAAATCCAGTGAATTTAATAGAAGTTATTATAGGTGACATCACCTCTAAGATTTTTAAAATAACAAGAGCCATTAAATAAAACTGCATTTAAATTATTTAAGGCACTCAGATAATTAAAAACAACTGAGTTAACCATGATGCTCCATGAAACAAAAAGTTCACTTTTGGCAACCAAAAAAGAAAAAAAATGTTTTCTAAATTTAGTTTAAAATTTTCAGTAAAATAATGTATATATACTAAGTAAAGTTTAGTGTACTTTAGAAGGGATAAAAATATAAATTGCAAAGCAACATGCTTCATTACATAAACAAAACTATGAATTCAATTAAGCAACAATAGCCAAATAAGAAATGCTGTTGCTGAGTTCATCAATGATTAATAAGTACCTAGACAAACAGTACTTACGACAAATTAATAAATTCTACCATTTTTAAAAATTCTTCATGAAACAGTGTGTTTCTTTGGAATATTTAAGTTGTTACACTACTATTAAAATATTACTAGGGTGTCATAAAATCCTGTTTAGATCCACACTTTAAGTCTATTTGCTCTAGGTTTTGATGACACCCAAAGTATTATTAACAAACACTCAATGAATATATGTGTACTATCATTGTTAACATTAAGATAACTAAGGATATTTTCAGAAATCAGAAAAATAAACTTTTCAAGTTCCAATGACAGAATTCTATTATGTTAAAAAAAAAAAACTCTAATCTCATAATTATCTGCTTTATAATTCTCTCTTCTCCAACTCTACACAATAGGACACTCTCATAAGAGCAGCTCCTTTTGTTACCTTAACCCCCAAAGTGAACACATGGCCAAGATGCTGAGAAAATTTTGATGGTGACAATGAAATTATTGAAACCAACCACTAGGTTTTACCCATGAAATCTACTTCCAAAGGAAGGGCATTCTCAAACCCTACACACCTTTACCTTTTAAAACTAAGCATTAAATTTACTAGCTTACTAGTTAATATTTTTTAAGATATAGTTTAAACCAACAATCCATAGAGAAGGGCAAGCAGTGTATAAACCATAATTTGGAATTCAAAAATGCAGTAAAATACATTGAAAGGAAAGCAAAGTGCTTGGATCATCTTAATTTTGAATATTCCCCATCTTGTCCTACACCCCATTTTCCCTAAATAATAAATAAGCCTATTATCTTAACATGTAATTGCTAAGTATGTAATTTATTCTAATTTTACTCACTCTAATATCTGGCATTATACTGACTGTTCAAAATTTTAAAAAGTTTAAATAATATAAACAAAAGCAGCATGTCAATGTAGTTGATAAAAAATATGGAAAACACTGTGGGTTGAGAATTCATAAATGTAAGGAAGTTTAAGTTATGTCCTATAATCATAACTATTTCTTAAGGATAATAACATCAGTATCATATACACACATTCTAGTTAAGTAAAAAATTAGTCATTTCCATAATTTTCTTCCTTTTGTACATTTGTGTTCTCAATCACAATGTTGTATTGCCTTTTTAAGTTTTTCTTTTAATTATACACAACAGCAAGAAACTAATTCTTGAGAAGAATCTCAAAGTTTCAATATTCATTCACTGAATACTAGATATCTGAAATGGATAATTTAATAAAACATCAGACTTTTAATCTGAAGTTCCAGGGTTTAAATCTCTAGTCTAAGATCTAAGCACAGGGCAGAGCACATACTTGGGTGCTCGATAAACACTATAATATTGAACATTTTGTCTTTAGTCTTCCCAGCATAAACCGAAACCAGACCAAGTGAATGGTGACTGGATACCATACTCTGACCATAGTCAGACCAGTGTGAAATGATTTGTGTGCTACCAGTGTAGTTCCCAGATAGTACACATGCACCTCACAAAAGCCACCACCACAAACAACTAACACCCTTTAATGGCAGGCTCAGAAAAAAGGCCAAGGAGACTGAGCTACCTTCTCACACCTGGAGTCATTTCTCCAGGCCCTGGTTGAGTCACACTGGCAAAGTGCTTTGTGGTGGGTGTGCACTGCAAATTCCTGTACTGTATCTGTTCTGTGGATAAACAGAAGACTTCAGTCTCCAAACAGACAACTCGGCACCTTTATAGCAGTACTGAATTTAAAAATTAGGAATTGGGTTTTTTGTTTGTTTTGGAATTTGCTTTTAAAAGCTTCTCTGAATGTCTTGTTCTGCAAATGATTACCTTTTCTTGTGCTTCTTTCCAGGCTTTCACTGGGTCAGATTCATAACCTCTCTGGACTAACATTTGAATCAAATCTTTCTTTGACCTATTCTCTATGTGAGGGAAAAATAAAGTTAGGATCAAGAAAAGAGATTCAATTTGTATTTGTTTATATTCTACTGATAAAAATGTCTTCTATTAATAAAGATTTTTTTCCATTTTAACTAATGTTTAAATTTTTAAAGGTTGCATCTTACCTATAGTAATTTTTCCTTGTATCTTCTCTAAAATGAAACGGGCTTGATTGTTAAGCTTTGTAGACTCTGCTCCCAACATTCCTACAAGCCATTCCTTACGTAAACCATAATAACTTAATCGTAAATCAAAGAATTCTTTCAAAATGTCTTGCACGGTTTCATACTTCTTGAGACATCCCATATGATCAAAGAGTACCTAAGAAAAACACAAAGTTTTTGAAGATGACATAAATCTGTATTGGTATTTTTAACTTGTGTGACATCTACAGTATTTAAAATACCTATAACACACTTAAATGAACATACACCACCCCTAAAAACTGTTAAACAGAACCAAAACTATTAAGTACATTTCGGTAAATATTCTTTTGGTGACTCCAAGAAACTGATAAATTCTCAAAACTATGAAAATATTTAAAATAATTTTGAAAATAAAAATAGATCCTTTAAAAAAAGGTTCTAATTCAAAATGGCTATAAAACCATCTAAGAAATTTTTTTCAAACTAAAAGCATTCTATCTCTAAGTTTACAAATGTTAAATTTAAAGTTCTCTCTCCCCCATATACTCAATAGATGTGTATTTGTCTCTTTTTGTTTGTTTATAATTATGCTATAATTCATTCAAACTTTCTCAATTTGGAGGAAAATTTTTACTTCTTCTCTATCCTTTTTCTCCTTTTTTCTGTCTTTCTTAGCAGATGATGGCAGTTTGTCTCAGCTACTGCGCTACTGGATTTTTTCTTTATGTCTAAAAGCTAATCTGGAATGGAATGAGGGTAATCATACACGTTCACTTTCTACCTTTCTCTCCAATTATATACAAACACAAATATACAAGTTTAATAAAGCAGATTAGAAATATGGGGAGATGAGTACTCCACAATTAAAATGCTAATAGCGACAGGCATAAGGAACATGAAAATCCTGCACCAGTCACTCCCATAACTTTTGGTCAGGGTGTGTATCCCATGTGCTCAAGCCCAGATGCACCAATGCAGAGTTGGGATTAAGAGTAGTGGATAATAATCTAAAGGAATGCACCTTTAGATTCTTGATCAAATATGCAGGGGGAAAACCATTCAGACTTACTACAGCCACAACCATCATGAAACCAATTATAAAAATTCTACTTATGGCATGGAAGAAACATTAAATTAATAGTAAATCTAGTCAATTACCATGGAATTACAAGTAAGAGTAGTTTGAAGTTTAAAAACTTTGTGCAATCCAGCAGCTTCTGCTTGTGCTAGCTTCTCTTCAGTCATTTTCACCACAAATTTCACAGTTGTATCAGTATGATATTCTTTATAATCAGAAATTAATGCCGGTGTTTTATCTGTTCCATTTAACATAGGTTCTAAAACCTGTTCTTTGTATACCTATAAAAGATTTTAAAAAAAGTAATTCTCTTCCTGACACACACTCACGTTCTCATACTACAAATCATGCAATTTTTTAAATATTCCCTTACTCTGGTGGGGAAAAAAAGAAAAACCTCCCTCTCTATCATCTGCCCAGTCAGTACAGAGGACAATATACTGGGGTCTCAATGGTGAAAGAAGATATACAATGTAACGGTTCTGATTTGCTCATACACCAAAGGGCAAGGAAAAGGCTGAGTATGAAGAGGATGACATTAACTACATCTGACAAGAGATGACATGCATACTTTTAGATCTGTAACAGCTGATACTGACATGAATTTGTTAACCATATTTATAAGGGTTCCAAGCCAGCTTAAGTCATTCTACATGTAGAGAAATTAAACTTTTAAATTACTATCTGAATACTCAAAGCACAAATTCAACTGGATGGGTCAAAAATGTATATAGGAATTTTTAAACACTATACAGACTTAGGACAAACAACGATGGAATCATATTCTTACCAGAAAGCATTCCACTGCCCTCCTGACAGGCAGCGAAAATACTTCTACTAACCTGTGTCCAAGTTCTAACTGGAAGCTCTGTAATCTCTACTGTGTTTCTATCCACCACAAATATTTCACCACTGACTGCATACTGGTTTTGACCAAGCTCTTGGATGGTTCCTTTAAAGTTTTTGTAATTCGGAAGCTGCAGAGGAAAATAAAAATAACTTAAGGCCCTGACTTCTCTCCTAACTGCCAGTACAAATTTGAATGCCCCTTAGTCTATGGTCTACTGCTACTAACAGATTAACATGAATGAAACTAAGTTCCTCATCCTTAATAGTCTGTCTCCAAATAATCACTCAACCTTGAATTCATAGCTTCTGTTAATATAATCTCAGCATCTCGCAATCTCAAAACCTTAGCTTTGGGCGCCCGGGTGGCTCAGTCTAAGTGTCTGCGTTTGGCTCAGGTCATGATCTCAGAGTCCTGGGATACCACCCTGCCTTGGACTCCCTGCTCAGTGGGGAGTCTGCTTCTCCTTCTCCTTCTGCTCTGCCCCCCTGCTCTTGCACTCTGTCTCAAATAAATAATCTTTAAAAACAAAAACAAAAAACCTTAGCTTCATCTTTCCTAGTCTTAGAATATTTTTTTTCAGCCTATTGCCTCTATACCTCCTTCTCCCCTAGACTAATAATCCTTTAAAATCAAACTCCTTGGATGTTATATTGAAAGTCTTCCACAGTCTGGACCCATTCTAACTTTCTAACTTTTCTCCAATGATTTGCCTTCCATACCCTGAATATTTTGAATATTCTTACATATATATGTATATGTATCTATATACACATATACGTATCTACCCATATATATACTGAGCACATGAAAACATGTATTGACCAGATTGTCTTAATATTCTAAAATATATCTGAAAGGATTAAAACACTATAATCATAAAGCATTTTATGCTTCTATTAGAAATATCTTAAGTACTTTAAAGTATTTAAGGAGAAAAACAGATTTTAAATCATACTAGTAATGTTTTATTTTAAAATACAAGAATGAAATAAAACTTGGAGAGAAATACATAAAAATATGAAGTGTGCTTCTATATGCTGGTTTTATCAAGTTTTTTTCCTCTTTGCTTATATTTTCTACAATAAGCACTACCATTTTTGTAATACAAATACATTTTAAGTGTATCATGATAAAGGGAAATTTCCAGATGAGTTTAAATCACATAGAAAAGGGGAGGACACTTTTTTGAGAAGTTTTTCTTGGAGGTAGTCTGGGGCAAAAACAAGCACAGTGGATGATATAAGGGCAAAAATAAAAAAAATATGGGGATACATTAAAATATATACAATTGTTTTTAAGATTCCTTACAACTCCAATATGACTTAGTTCGAGAACAAAAAGTTGCATATAATTTTGTCATAAAAACATTATTCTCTATATAATTTAGATATTTGAAAACCTGAAATATGAAGTATTTTTAACTTTCAAAAAAGTTGTTCCCCATAATCCTTATCTCCAGGCTTTTCCCAAAGCTTGTATCTTTTACTATAAGCACATATCAAGTTACATACTACTAAGGTCTTTATTGTCCACAATATGTTCCAAAATGCAAATGCTTCCATTACTTTTCTAAAATGACTGGACTTTGTAGTTAGTACATTATCATTTGTTAAATAAACAATATAAGCAGTAAGTTCTAAATAATTACCATAGGATGAGGATCCAAGCCATCTAGCATTCGTCTGACATTGTTCACAATTTCCCTAGCATCATAGTTGGGTAGTTTACAAGCCCATCCAGTACCAATGCCCTCAGCACCATTTATTAAAACCATGGGAATTATAGGAATATACCACTCAGGCTCAACGCGTTGATTATCATCATAAAGGAATTTGAGCAGGTTGTCATCCACAGCAGGAAAAAGCAGTCTTGATAAAGAGCTAATGAAAGGGAAAAAATATGGAAAAATGTCCCATTTTAGGAAATTAAACTTTATAAAGACTTTACATTTCAAAAATTAAGAAAAATGCTTTTTAAAATTTTGATTACATGTACTTAAATACAATTTACCTAAACTTACTACCAAATACATTTCTCTCAGGCAGAAAGCCAGAATAAAATAGCCCTATTTTACTTACGTGCTTATTTACTAGTCCACCTAATTTCTTAGTATTGATAAATCATGTTTTATGGATTTCCTCTTACTCTGACTAAACCCCCAAACCCTTCTTCAGCCTAAAAAGTAGCTGGATCAGAAAAAATCCTTACATTAATTAGGACATGTTTCACGAATAATTCACAAACACTGAGATCAACAAACTTCATTCTATTTGCAATCAAGTAATTTGGAGCATTCACGCTCAACAGAGTACCCAATCATCTCTCCATACTTACAATTCTATTAAACATTTAGTTAGTTCCAATATACTTCAAGTATAACTTTATATCACTGTATCAGCAAACTGTTACCTTAACATTGTGAAAATATAACGAGGGCTTGCAGCATCTTTGCCACCATGAAGCCGAGTTCCAAACTGACCAATAGGCTGAAGCAAGTTAATGTTGTTGCTTCCCACAAAGTTCTGAGCCAAATTCACAATAGTCATCATCAATGCTTGCTACAGCATAGAAACAGAATATAATATTAATATTCTAAATTTTCTATATATATTCCCTAATTCTTATTAAAATCCAAATTCTTGATTCTCTTAATTTCCAAAGAACTTATAAAAGAAAAAATACTTTATTATGCTTAATTATCATTCTTCATGCCAGTAAATATAGTTTTCAATTGATTTCAATCTTAATGCTTACTTCTCCATGATGATAAGCAGACATCTCAGCAACAGATCCAGCCAACTGGGCAACTTTTACTTCACGTTTATCATTCCTCTTGAAACAGGTAAATAAAACTTTTCGTTGTCCTGGTTTAAAACCTATTTTTAAAAAGAACAACCCTCTTTTAAAAATATTACTCCAGATATAGTTGCAATGTTTCTTTTAATGACAACAGTGTTCTATATATTCAGGAGAAAAAAGCAAAGATATAGTTTGCTTTTGAAAAATAACTAAAATTGTTACTTGAGATTCTATAACACAGTAAGTACATAGTAACATGTTTTTATACCATCTCAGTCTATTCCAAAAGTGAGGTGCCAGGTAAAAGACCACCCCTTCTGGTCTTAAAGAACTGCTCAATGGCACCAAATCCCTTTCACAGGAGTTGCCGAATTGCCGAACATTCATACACCCAAAATGTCAGTTGTAACTAAAGTAGCAACAAACCATCAATAAGCCTAAAAAGTATATTACTAGAGTATCCCAAATCAGAAAACCCTTATAAAGAAGAGATGTGTTGTAGCAGTTAAGAATGCAGGCTTTAGAATCTCACTGATCTGGATACTCTTCTCAACTTGGCCATTTACCATTTGACTTTTTGCAAATTACTAAACCAATAGTCTCAGCGTCCTCATCAGTGTAATAGAAATAATTACCTTCCTAACAGGGTGATCATAAGGATTACATGAGATAATGCAAGCAAAGCATTCTGCTTCCTTATCATTCTTCTTGCTCTAGGCCAATGAGCACAGTAATAAACTTTTCAGTATATGCTAGCTATCATCATCATCGTGGGCTCAGAACATGGTAGAAACAAGATGACAAAATATGGCCACTTTCCTTGAGAATTTTATAATCTAATTGAGGAGGCAAAATTGACACAAGTAAAATAAGAGGCACACAATATTGGAATAGAAGTTTAGGCATCTGAAACCAATTTAGACTGCAATTGTTAGAGAAGACTTCACAGAAGGGATGTAACTTAAAGCTGAATTAGATGGATGGGTAGAACCATCTGCTATTAGCTGAAAACCCAAGCAACACAAAGATCAACTTGCTAAAAGTTATAAACGAAAATTAAATATTTCCAGATAGAAGAAAAAAAACTGCTCTAACTACCAGGTACCAGTTTCCAAATTTTTTTTGGCAAGTTCGATAAGTTAGGTTTTGGGTACTAAGGCATAAAGGTGTTTTTTAAAATTTAGTCTTGGATAACTATTTTAGAATTTATAAAAATCCCATTTTATATTTTATTTTAAAAAGTCTGCAATCAACCTGGGGCAAAACCTTTAAAAACTGGCTTTAAGGTTAATTTTCCTGAAAAGTTTAAGAGATTCAAATTAAGGAATATGAAAGATTTCAGTCCTACCAAAAGATCTCAAAAACAAATTCAGAATTTTAAATTTTATTATAAGAATAGCTTAGAGTACATGAAATTAAAATATACTCAATAACTACATACAAAAGTGAGAAAGATTTTAAAACAAAAGCTACTTACCATCAACAAGAGATGGTATAGATCTTTCATTGTCTGAGTTTGAGAAGAGAATCAATTCCTTGTTGATGAAATCATTGTAAGTCAAATGCTTTGTTGCTGTACCATACAAAAATTGCTAAGAGAAAAGTTATATAGCAACACTGTCATTATTCCTGCATGAATTTTAGTCTCTTTCATCCCCCAGACCACCACTCTTTATGACTAACCTCTGGTAAGCCATGTAACCTACGCTGTCTCCGGTCTTCCATAAAATTGGTTAACCATTCTTTTCTGTCATCAATCTTCTTTTTACTGAACGCCTGAAAGATTCCAGGTAACAATTCCACACATTAAAAATTAAATGACTTTCATTATACAAATAAAATTTATAAAGGCAAATAACTAATTATTAATTTCTCAGAAATTGAGTTTTTTTTCCAATAGGCTTTTGTCAAAAATATACTTGAACAGAAGTCTTTCAATTAAAGAACTTTGAAAGCAGAGCATCTGTGTGTGAGACTGGGGTGAAGAAACACTAAGATTAACTAGTTTGGACATTAGAGTTCAAAAGAGACTTACAGAAAACCAAGATTGGGAAGAAAGGTATGGCAGGAAGGGGGATGGATATCACGAAAAAATTTTTTTAATTAACTTGATTACCAAGGTAATGGCAGCATCGTCTTCAGGACCAGCATATCTAAACAAGATGCGGTGCCTTTCCATATCAGCAAAATATTCCTTTGCTTCTTTAGCTGTACTGGTACCCAACCCTGCACAATTTAAAAAATAAAACTGAAAAAAATCCAGACAGAGAATGACAAATACTACATGAGCTCACTTACATGTAGAATCTAAAATTTCGAACTCATAAAAAGAGTAAAATGGTAGTTGCCGGGGACTGGGGAGAGGGGAAAATGGGGAAATGTCAATCAAAGAGTACAAGCTTTCAGTTACAAGGTGAGTAAGCTCTGGGGACTTAATGTATAGCATGGTGCCTACAGTTAATAATACTATGTTGTATACTTGAAAATTGCTGAGAGATCTTAAATGTTCCTTCCATACACACAAAAAATTAACTATATGAGGTGATGGATATGTTAATTAACTTGATTGTGGGTAATCAGTTTACAACATATGCATATATCAAAACATCATGTTGTATACTTTAGATATGTATAATTTTATTTGTCAATTCTTCTTCAAAAAAGCTGAAAAAATTTCCAAGAATTATGAACATTAATGGCTGTTTAAAACCATTAAAAGCTGACCGATCATGCTGGCAACACCTGTACCAATGGATCAATTTTAATAGACAAAAACCAGACATTACATGCCTCCTGATGTAAACATACAATACCACCTGTTCAATGTTTTTGCAATGTAAATCTAATCCAAGTCTTATCAAGCCTCCAATTTAACTACCAGTTAACAGAAAATAAGAGGCAGAGGAACATACTATATACTTAATGAAATTACAGGGATAATCAGCAAAATCCAGAATGTGTTAAATTATACAGGACAAACAATCCAACTTTTTGAACAAATAAATTACAAGGAAAAAAATATGAAAAGAGAAACAATATATTAAGATTTAATAGATTTATCAAACCAAATGCAATGTGTGGACCCTGACTGGATCCGGACTCAAAACAAAACAAAAAACAAAACAAACATTTTTATTATAATCAGAAGAATTTTAACAATGACTATTTAAGGTTATTAAAGAAAGATATGATAAATTATGAACATTCTTTAAACATTCTTTTAGAGATACATACTAATATATTATGGAAATAATATAAAATCTAGAAGTTATTTCAAACTAATGGGGAGGAGATGAGAAGAGTTTTGATAAACCGGATTGGCAGTGAAATGATGATTATTAGAGTGCATGGGAAGCCCATCATACCACTCTATTTCTATAAAATTTTCCATAAATTCTTTAAAAATCAGCCATAGCTACTTTTGTAGTCTAAAACAAACTTTCCAAATATTTTATAACGATCTCAAAAATAAATTTATGTCAGTGGTAACTTCACAAAATTTAAGTATTTTAAAATACAAACCTTTGTAGTATTTTATTTTCCAGGCTTTCTGGTTTTCTATATGTTTTTTCCACTCATCAAATTCAGGAATACTATAGAAGGAAAGTTCCTGCTTATTTTTGCTAGCCTTAAATTAATAAAAAAAAAATTAGTTTTCTGCTATTCTTTAAGCAACAGTATAAAAATATATTAATGTAAATAGTACCTTCACAATAGGAGTAATGAACTCTTCAAGAAAGCCATGCTTCAAAAGTGATGGCCAATTGTGATGGATGAAATTAATAAGCAGGCCTTTAATGTGAGAACCATCTTGATCCTAAATAAATGTTAGTAAAGAGTGCTATAATAATTTTATGAAACATAATTATTTATATAACCAAATTTTAAAATGTATGAATGTAGCACAGGCAAAATTCCAAATTTTGGAACTGCACTTTAAAAACCAGTAAAGATTATCCTTTAGATGTACACAATAAAGAATTTTTTCTTAAAATTCAAATAATGAATATAGCTAGTGATAGACTAAATCTTCCTATCATTACAAAATACACTATCATTGTATGTTTTATATAGATTTCACTAAAAGAATGATTTAAGGATGAAAATACATAAAACATGGTTATAATGCCACTTCACTGAACAAGGGAAGGAGTAATCCATGGAGTACAGGTGTGAAGTCTTATCTTGATATAAAAACTGCTAAATTTCTGCTTAAAACTACATAGCAGCTTTTTCGGTGGAAGATTTTCTATACAAATGCTTTTAATTAGAGTACATGAGACAAGCAGTTGGATGCATATGAAATTCTTCCGTTTTGGTTTTCCAGTTCTTTCCTAAGTACTGCCATTTTACTATTCAAGTCCTAGTTTTTGCACATCCCTAATTATGCCATCATATACAAACATTATCCATCATCCTATTGATTAATCTTTGTTGCTTATAAATTTCATCATTCCCTTTCGACTTATAGGTAGGCTTCAACCCCACAATACTACCATGTGTTCTACTCTTCTCATATTTATTGCATTTAAAAACATTTTTAAAATAACCAAAAAGACAGCTGCATAAAATGTGCCTCACACAAACAATGCCATTGAATGCTTTCTTCTCCCCACTTTGATGTACAATCATTTTCCCTTTTACTTTCTTGGAGAAAGTCTCATGAAACAAATATCAAAAGGGCACCCTGAAAAAGATAAGTTTTAAATATGTGGCAACCTTTAAACCAACCTGATCAGTCATAATCATAATCTTCCCATAGCGTAAAGTTTTCAGAGATTCTGCATCATCATAACTTTTCTTGTACTGTAGACCAACTATTTTGATAATATTGTTTATTTCTGCATTTTCCATGATCTGTGCAAAAAGAAAAATAATTCAAAGTATGTTAAAAGTGTTGAGGGGTGCCTGGCTGGCTCAGTCAGTAGAGTATGCGACTGTTGATCTCAGGGTTGTAAATTCAAGCCCAACACTGGGTGTAGAAAGTACTTAAAAATAAAAAAAAATTTTTTTTAAAGTGTTGAAATATATAAAAAGTGAGTCAGAATTTACTTTTAAAAGCTCAGCAATTTAAATAAAGTATTAAAATGTCATATATATGTGGAGATATGAGAGAAAGATACCTGTTTATGAGAAGCTTCCCGTACGTTAAGAATTTTTCCCCTAAGTGGAAAGACTCCATATCTGTCTCGCCCAATCACACCTAATCCAGACACAGCCAACGATTTGGCAGAGTCTCCCTCTGTTAATATCAGTGTACACTCCAGGGAATGTTTGCCACCTGAGAGATATTAAAAATGACATATACTCCAAATTCCTCAATTTTACCAATGAGAAAAATGAAGCCAGAAAAATTAATAATCACAATGATGACAGTAAAAGGTTAAGAGTAACATTATGCTCAGTATAGTTGAAATGTTAAGTATATTTTACTGAATTCCTATCCCCCGAAAATTGGTAATATGTAGTGCATGTGTAATTTTAATGAAGTAAAATTATACTCTGCACATAAAATTGTATAGTCTGGAAAATGAATATTTTCTATAACCATACAAATAAACACTTAAAATCTTGAAAAAAAAAATCTGAATCTTACCAGCATCATTAGCATCATCCAGTTTGGGAATACCTTTGATTTTACTATACTTTACTGATGAACACTTCTTGTTCAGCTGAGTCTGGGCTTTAAATTTCACCCAATTCAGAATACTTTCTACAATGCCACAGTTAGAAGCCTAAAAATCAAAGAATAATGATATACAAACAAGCCAGAAGTTCATACACTTAGCTAAAATTAATGTAATACTTGGAATCTGTGCAGTTATATGGTGAAACACTAACGGTGATGATAATGATACATGCTAGTAAATTTTACTCTAACTACAGTAAAGCTAACTCAGGCAGCTATACACAATAACCTACTGTACAGAAATACAAACAGATTTGAATAAAGGGCAACTTACTGAAATATGAAAAAAACTATTATAATAAACCCCATGAAAAATATACATAGCTTTTGTTGCAAGTTAATTTTGTTAAAATTAACATGGTAAAAGCTGATCCACCCATGAATTTACTAGCTGGGAAATTCTAGACACTGACATTTCTTATATTCCTCAAAAACACAAATCTTGAATTTGCTATGACAAAAACTATTAATATATAGGAAACATTAGGATAATCAAGAACTTATGAATCATCCTTATTCTTTAAAAAGTTTGGTAATGAGAATTTCAACATTATATATTGTGTGTCACCATGCAGTGAGTCAATGTGTGACGAGATGTTAACCCAAAAAGAAGAGTGAAGAATCTCCAAGTTGGAGCTATTTATTTTTCATTATCCTGGGTAGTTTGATTTTAGGTGTAAGAAATAGTTTTCTGCAATGTGAGATATAAAAAGAGGTGGACTATGTTGCCAAATCTAAACTTAATCCACTCAAAATGAAAAAGTATAAAATCTAAAATCAAATCACTTCATCATGAATGCTATGAGGGCAGAAATTTGCAAAAGCATTAATGTAGGGTCATTTGTATTCAGAATTAATGATTAGATGCAAAAGTACTATTTCTACAGGCTTTAAGCTGGGAACCTAAAAAACAACTTTTGTTTGTGAGGGCATACCTTTGAATTTACAATACCAGAATGTGATAAGTAAGTTATTTCTATGGCAATTACAAAACACTCCTCCACCAAACTATAAACTTCCAAAGAGGGGCTGTGATTTATTCATCTTTACATTCACAGTGCAAATATATTTAAAGGCACTTTACATATGTTTACTTAATATAGGTTTACTGATGGTACTGCTGAACAAGGGAAGTGAAGTAAATCTTGCTTATATACAACAGATTATGAGAAATTATTAACAACTGCAAGGCTCAGTTATAAACCTAAGATTATTTATTTGTATTCTCACCTCATTAAAACAGTCCAAATACACGCAAAGTAAAATGAAATTTTAAAATATGTAGAATATGATAAATTTTATATTATGCATAGATTATCAAAATTTCAAAAAAAAAAACTACACAAAGGTAAAAATCAGTAGATGAAGTTGAAAGGAGTAGAAAAGATGAAATCAGGAGTCCTATAAGGACCTGTACATTTGTTAGAGGAAAATCTAGCTGTATAATGGCCAATAAAAAACTAAAAACACAATCAGTTACATGAATCCCTACTTTCTTGGCAAAACAATCCATTGTTTTACAAAACAAAGTCTATCCTTAGTGGTTTTCAGAATTAATTAAAATAAATCAACTAATTATTAATTTACAGTATAAGTGCCTATGCTCACAGTTAATATGAGAAACTAATCACAAAGAGAATAAATAAGTCAAGAAAACTACTTAATCAACTCTCAATAAAAGCACTGAGAAATAATAAAAATTTTACTCACTGCTTTAAAAAATTTTTCTGACAGTTGGCATTTGGACCCAAAACTTTTGGGTTGCAGAGTCATGTTTTCCTTAGTCTGAGAATCAAAACTTGGATTTTCAATAAGGCAATTAATAAAAACCCATATATGGTTTTTAACCTGTTGAAAACATACCCAAAAAAAAAAAGTCAACATCAGAACTTATTTAATAATTCAACAGAATATATAAAGCACCACTTACTTGAAACGGTTTTACTGATACACCAGCTTTGTTCTTTTTCTTAACTACTTCAATCAGTTTACCAACAACTTGATCTACTACATAATCCACATGACGTCCACCCTAAACAGGAACAAAAAAATAGAATATAAGATTTTCTATAGCTAGGGTAGCAAAATACTTACATATTCTTTTTTTTCTTGAATGAGCATTTAATCTTCACAACTTTGTGGAGTCAATATTATTAACCCAATTATGCAGAGGCATAATATGAATCTCAGAATTGCAGAGTTGGTTTTTAAAAAATAAGGTCTTGGGGCGCCTGGGTGGCTCAGTCATTAAGCATCTGTCTTTGGCTCAGGTCATGATCCCAGGGTCCTAGGATCGAGCCCGGCATCAGGCTCCCTGCTCGGCGGGAAGCCTGCTTCTCCCTCTCCCACTCCCCCTGCTTGTGTTCCCTCTCTCGTTGTGTCTCTCTCTGACAAATAAACTTTAAAAATCTTTAAAAAAAAATTTAAAAAAATTTAAAAACTAAAAATAAGGTCTTTTTGGCTCTAGGTCCAATTAGCCAACTGTATAGAACCATACACAAAGTAAAAACAATCAAATAAAGAAACATGGAAATGAGAACGAATACTAGCAGACACAAGACTTAAACTTAGGAAATGCGGCAGCCATTGCCAGTTGGCCATCCAATGTCCATTCCCCCCTTTATTAAAAAACCTAAATTTGTTTTTACTTGGCAACATGCCC
Organism: Halichoerus grypus; assembly: GCF_964656455.1. Taxonomy (NCBI): domain Eukaryota; kingdom Metazoa; phylum Chordata; class Mammalia; order Carnivora; family Phocidae; genus Halichoerus; species Halichoerus grypus. The sequence continues at coordinate 138,076,310 of NC_135712.1, forward strand.
AGTTGGGTTAAAATATTAACCAATCTAGACGCCCTTGCAGCTAGAGGTAGCCACTTGACTCAGTTCTAGCCAGAGACGTTAGTGAGATACACTAGATGGGATTTCCAGGAAAACTACTGTATTCCTGATAAAAAGGGAGTGATTTAGTTGGTATACACATTTGCCCAGCCCCTTTCTCTCTCCCTAGAACTTGGAATTGAGGCATAGAGAAGAGAGCAGGTATCTTAAAGGCATGAGAATGAAAGCCACATGCTAAGGATGGCAGAAAAGAAAGTGAGGAAGAGCCTGGTCCCTGATGATGTAGAGTCACAGTACCAAACTAAGACTGCCTTCTCCCAGTCCCCAGTTATAAGAAGAAAAAATAAAACCTTTACATCTTTATGCCATTGTACATTAGGTTTCTATTACATATTACAAAATGCAATCATAACTGATGCAAAATTTGTTGACTTGAGAAAGTGATGCTAGATCATAAAAAACACTGAGTATTAAAAAAATAAGTTAAAACTTGAAGAGTGACAAATTATCAAATCACTGCTTTAGATTATTCTAGAATACATGCTTGTATTGCCTAAGACTTTATTATGATCAATGGACAAATGCTTTTAGATGAGAAAAATTTCACTCACTTTTGAAATCCAAAAGCCTACAGAAGAGTGTTCAAACTCCTTTGAATGGCATATAACACATTCCACCATCTGACCCCAAAACAGACTCCTCTCCTATTATTCCTTCTTTTACACTCTAAACTCAGAACAGACTAAGGAATGTGTTAACATTCTAAATTCATAAAATATAAATGTATTCAACTATAAACACTAATCATATAAACTCAATGCTCAATGAATGTTTATATAAACTGTAAGAGTTATTTTCATAGAAAATAAGTTTTCATTTTCATAAGCCAATTTTTATTTCACAAAAGCAGATTTGGGGTTTTTTGTTTGTTTTTTATTTTGTTTTTAATGAAGGATTCTTCTATCACTGACATGGCAACAAAGAAATAGCGCACTTACTTTTGTTGTTGCAATACTATTTACAAAGCTGATTTGCTGGAATCCCTTTTCACTCAGTGTGAGACAAACATCCCATCTTTCATTTGCAAGTTCATGAATAACTTTCAGCGCCACTCCAGTTTCATCCAACTTGTCTTTCACATAAAGATCTACATAACTGCGAAATCCATTTACCTATTAATTAGAAAACCAAAACCAATAAACAATCTTATATTGGCAGCTCAACTAGGTGAATGCCATCAGGTACTCTTACAGTTTCATTTTCCCTCATTCACAACAGCTCTTACTCCTCAGATCCAAACCTTCATGACGTCCCCCATTGTATTCCTTGATCCCTGCCTTTAAAAAGGAATTCATTTCTATATGTATCTGATAAAGAGAGGCTATGAAGGACAGGTAAATTATTATAAACTCTTTCGAAAGTTTAAGTTTTAAAATGACAAAGTAGACATCTAGTTTGAGTTCAGACATATAGAAGGCTTAAAGAAAAAAAAAAAGAAAAGCTTCTGCCCTTCCAAGAAAACAGCTGGTCAGACAGCAAACTGATTTTTCAAGAACCCTCAAAAAAAAAAAAAAAAACTGAATTCACAGGACAGCTGGCCATCCTGAGTCTGAAGAGAAACAGGTGTCTATAAGGAGACACAGAACACTAACCAATTTGCTTAAGTGAGGCAGAAGCTGCCTAATGTCATATAAGCCAAAAGGAACATTAAACCAGAAATTCTGACAAGTTGCTGTAGGACAAATTTGGACAGTATGGGTATGTGAAGTACCTGAGGACTGTCATCATAAGGGGTTCCTACACTTACAGGCTTTTTCTCCAGAAACTCCAGCATGTTCTCACAGGGAAGGTCAGGGAAAATCTAGAAAAAGCTCCCCACCACGGTACTGCTGGTTGAGGGGAGAGAGTAATAGCAGCCACTGGGAATTCTACCCGGGCTCCTCTCCCTTACCCATCCCAACCACAAAAACAAAAACCAAAGAAAACAAAAACCTTAATTTGCAGGGGGAAAGATACTGCTATAGAGTATTGGTAAAATATCACTATAGCTGGAATAAAATAATTCCAGCCCTACCTCATCCCACTCCCATCTCATTTAAGAAAAAAAAAAGTTTATTTTAAGGAGCAGGGATCCTGAAGAATACTAAATGAGAATACTGGTGGATACATGCTGCAGTTAGGGGACGAAAATAAAGGGCAGAGGAAAAATCTCTACTTCTAGAAGAGAGGTAGAAACACTTGTGAAGGCCAAACCCCTGAGACACAGGGCCAGAATGTACTCCAAAGTTTTGAGACTCAGTCAGACATAAGTATCCTACAACCTACCACCATGTTAACAGGCCTCCAATAATAACTGGATTTCAGCAGGTTGGGCTGCAGAGACAGACCCTCCTTAAGGGGCAGCTCCAAGGCAAGGCCCAAAAACAAAAGACAAAAACAAAAGAATTTTATGTTTCTGGTGCCAAAAGCAACAACAAACCTCAGTGCTAGTTAAGTACAAAAACAATAAACTGCAAACACAGCCATTTCCTGTACAGATTAAACATAAATCCTGATACTAAAGCCTATTTACTCTGTATCTACTATCCTATACAATGGGGCTGATTGTCAACAAAAGCATACGAGGCATGCCAAAAGGCAAGAAAAAACAGACTGAAAAGACAAAGCAATCATCAGAACCAGACTCAGATATGTCACAGATGTTTTAACTATCATATAAGGCATTTAAAATAACTATGATTACTATGTTCAAGGCTCTAATGGAAAAGGTACACAATGTACAACTTCAGCAGAGAGATGGAAGCTTTAAGAAATAATCAAATGGAAATACTAGGAATCAAAGGCACAATAGAAGATATGAAGAATGCCATCCGCAGACTCATCAACAGACATGACATATTAAAGGAAAAAATTAGTGAACTTAAAAATAGGGAAAGAGAAATTAAACAAACTGAAACACAAAGAGAAAATAGTGACTAAAGCAGAGCAAAACATTCAGGAGCTTAGGACAATACCAAACTATATAACATGTGCATAACTGGAATGCCAGAAGGAAAGATCAGCAAAGAAATATTTGAGAAATAATGGCCAAAATTTTTCCAGAATTAGTGACAGACACCAAACAGATCCAAGAAGCTCAGAAAATAGAATGAAAAAAATATACAACATCAAAAAACAAAGCCAAACCCACATATAAACACCTAAGCATACCATACTCAAAACAAAACAAAACAAAACAAAAAAGCAAAGACAAAGAGAAAATCTTCAAAGCAGCCAAAGGGAAAAATAAACACCTTACCAACAGAGGAAGAAGGATATGAACTATAGCAGAAACCATGCAAACAAGAAGACATTAAAAGAAAAATACTGTAAACCCATAATTCTATATCCAGGGAAATTCTGTATCTTTTGAAAGTAAAGGCAAATACCCTCTCAGACTGAGGGTATTTATTGCCAGACCTACCTACAAGAAATTAAAGATTTCCGGGCAGAAGAAATATGATTAATATCAGAAACTTAGATCTATACCAAGAAATTAGGAGCACTGGAAATGGAATAAATGAAAGTAAAACAGAATCCTGTGTTGTATTTTTAATTGTTCTAAAAGATAACTGACTGCTTAAAGTAGTTAGATTTAACTGTAAGCTGCCCAGAAAATAACAAAGCATTTACTATTTTAGAAGACACTTACAGGCAATTTCTTTCCATTAAACATGACCTTGACCCCCTTGCATGAACCAGCCAAATCATAAGCTCTTCTGGTCATGAGGGCCACAATATCCTTGTCAAGCTTTTCCATCTTAAATTTAGACAGATCTGGTTGGAATGTTATGCATGTGTAATCTTCACCATCAAAATGCTTAATTTTGGCTTCAGAAGTCTTCATCATGTTATTCATCCATGTCTTTAAAAGAAAAAATACTCAAATATTTCTATAATGCTTCTATATTTTATTATACATAAAGACTCAGTTCATGAAATACATTCATTTACCACAACTATATCCATTTCCAGCTTTACAACAAACCAAACAAATCCTTGAAACTGATATTAGAGATGAAAAAAATTTAAAAACTACTACAGTTGTCCCTCCTCATCTATGTTCCAAGACCAGAAACCATGGAGAGTACCAAACCCTATATAAACTGTTTTTTCCATACACACCTATGATAAAGCTTACCTTATAAATTAGGCACAGTAAGAGGTTAATAATAATAAAATAGAACAATTATACTTTAATAAAAGTTATATGAATGTGGTCTTTCTCTCTCAAAATACCTTATTGTACTGTACTCAACCTTCTTGGATGATGTGAGATGATAAAATGCCTACATGACGAGATGAAGTGAGGTGAATGATGTAGGCACTGTGACAGAGCATTAGGCTACTACTAACCTTCCAACGATATGTCAGAAGGAGGATCATTTGCTTCTGAACCGCGGTTGCCCACGGGTAACTAAAACCATGGAAAGTGAAACCACAGATGGCAGCAGGGGGCAGGGCGGGGGCGGACACTATTATAATAACCTCATTTGAAAATAAGCAAAATGAACTGCACTTTATATACTATTAGTAAAATAACTTTGAAATTCTTCAACATAATCATTTAGAATTTTACATAAATAAATATTATGCTTTCCCTGACCAAATTACCTTATGTAAAATTTCAAACTATTTTCAAAGGGCTACCAGAGTAAAATAAGACAGAATTTTGAAATATGAACTTGATGAATCAATGAGGAATTTATCAAATATGCTAAGTGGATACATTTCAATTAGTCTGTAAGGTTCAAGACATTACCAGTAATGCTTAACTAGGTTAAAGGAAAAGTCTACTAAATAAAGCTCTTCATTTTCAAGGAAGAGGAGAAAGATTTATGTAAAATCTCCTAGGCATTCTGAAGTCTTTTTACTCTACTGACATGCTTAATGCTTTTTAAAAAAAAGTGATATAGGCATCATCGCCATTTACCTAAGGTTCTATTATCTTAGCAAAGCAACACAACACACACACACAAATATTAGACACTTTTCTATCATACCTGCTTAAAACTATGTTTGTATTCTTTGCAAGCAGTTTCTACTGTAAACTTTGTACTGAAAATATTACAAAGTTTTGCACCATAACCATTGCGACCACCTGTAAGAAAAATCAAACGTGAAAGATTTAATGAAAAGGATTTTAGGAACTTTGTTAACTTAACTACCATGGGACAGGTCTGTTGCAAAATAGTTCCACTTACTGCATTATTCAATCACCAATTGAATATTTCAGAGTATATTTAGATTTTTTCATTTAAAGAAAAATACAATTAAGATTAGCACATACAGTAATGTAAGTAACATACATTTTGTAGATTCATTAACTTCATCACAATTTCAAAAAAAATTAAGCTTGCTATCTCCTATAATCAAGTAAATCTGTGTATGAAATCTGACCTTTCTATCAAAGTTACTTCTCTATTACAAAATTTAATCTACATCACTTCCTAAAGCTCTGGCTTTAAAAAATAAATAAAAACCATCAACCCACTTGAGCAATGGAAATAAGTAGGAAAACACTGGTTTTGATCAAAGCACTTCAACTCTATTTACAAAACCTAGATTTGCAATCTTGACCCTTGTAAAACAGTTTAGAAGTAATTCAACTGATACCAAAAGACATGGTTCTTTTATGCAATAAGAAATTCACATATATAGGAATCATACATCTGATTTTCATCAGCACCCTAATTCGAAACTCAAACTGTTAGCCAGGTTAGAGTTCTAGGAGTTGTAGCATAAGGCAAAGTACTATCAATTAAGCTTTTAAAATGTCTCTGTCAGACTATAATCAAGATAATACTTACACATGATAGTTTTTTTATAGATACTAATTCTGAAAAGAATTTTCTCACAATAAAGCTACACAGGTTTCCTTTTCTATAATACTTTACATAGGAATAGTTAAATTTTATGTTGGAAGTATAAAAAAAATTCAATAAAAATTCTGATCAGCTATTTAGACTTTACCTGTTACTTTTTTCTCATCATCATCATAGTTACTGGATGTTAAAAGCTGTCCAAAAATTAACGCTGGAACATAAACTTTCTCTACTTTGTGTTCTACTACTGGAATGCCTTTCCCATTATTCCAAATGCTTATAATATTTGATTCACTGTAAATAAACAAGCAGAGTTTAGAGCTTAACATTTCCATAAAAAGTAAAGTAATCCAGAACAAACCTAAGTAATTATAAGCAAAACTCCAGCCATTACTAATTGGAAGACACTCATCTTTCAAGAAAATACTTGCTGAGGACACACTTTTCTACCCAAGTCATAACTCAAATTAGGGCCACTAAGACCTACAGGCAATGCTGAAAAATTTCTCAGGAAAAGAAACTCTTCTCAACTTCCCAGAAAATAGTAAAAGCAGTGAAGCTTTTACCAGAAGTCAGCTCCAGATTCTGTTTTCTTTTCATCTGTATTAGCCACAATCGTCCTGCTCCATTCTACCAGCACACCACCTGTAAACCACAAGCTCTGCAGGGCCAGGAGCCATGGCCATTTTCATTCCCTAACTATTGCTGCAGTACATATGGAAAAGGACAAACAACGTGAAATGTACTCCATTCTCACCCTAAATATTACTGGGTTGTTTGCATTATGGCAATCACTGTCATAAACTAATTTTAATATTTTTAAAATATCTAGATTTTACCTATTTTAGGTTTTTTAGGTTTTCCTATCACAAAACCATCCATTTAAGCCCTGAATGGTATGCAGCAGAGGCTCCTATAGCTAAAGCAACTTGACACAGGCAGTAGTCCTGATGGAAAATTTTGAGTAGTATATACTATCATTCTGAGTAGTATATACTATAATGCCTTTACCCATTTAAAAGCCAAATTTGCAAAGAAACACAGCTTCATAACCAACACTAAGAATTGGTTTAAAAAGCTACCATTTGACAATCTGATTCATAATTATTCTTAGATATACAGTTTCACTCACACATACACACCGTAATCTCTGAAGAGGTATTAGAAGTAGTTATCACAACTAAAAAATTTGTTATAAAAGCCAAAATTAAAACCATATACCCAAGGGGAAATCAATTAATTAAATCAAATTAAGTAGGAAGGAAAGAGGGAGGGAGGGAGGGAGGGAGGAAGGAAGCAAGCAAGCAAGCTAACAAATAACTTTTAGCACATCTTCTTTCCCTAATCAGAAACCAACTTTTCTTTCCCTCACTGTCCAATACAGGTTCAACTCTTCAAATGTCCTAAGGCTCAAATTTTGATAGCATTTTTTTATTCAGATCTCCTGATCATTCTCTAGAGTCCTTAGTCATCAAGACTTACTAGTTTGTCCTTAGGTTCTTTTATTATCAGTATTCAGTCCTTTCTTTATCCCAAATGCCAATTTACCAGTCTAGACTGATATCACCTAAATACTGTAAATCAAGCTTAAAAGTCCTCTACTGCATGTTCACAGCCCATTATCCAGATCCTTAATTATCACCAAATTTAATTCCCACTATTTCACAACATGTATCCTGCTTTTCCTTCAAGTCAGTTTATTACTTGTCCTGAATGTTCATTCCCAGTTCTTCCATTTCTTTGTTTAGTGGTCTTTCCCTTGCCTTAATGTCTTTTTACTCTTTGTCTAGCCAAAATTTACCCTGAGAGTCAGTTTATGACTTCAGTTCTCCATTAAGCCTTTTACCCAGCCTGTTAACAATGTTTCCCAACCCTCCTTATATACCAAGACTAGCCAGAAAAAAAAAAAAAAAAAAAAAAACTAAATTATTGATTGGGTAACCCAGGAGATGATTAGATTATCTTGCTTGTGGGTAAACACTCTCTACAGAATACACAGCTGAATGTTTAAGTATGTAACAGTTTCAAATGGCCTACTATATAGTTTCACTTGTGCCTCCTAAAGGCAGTGGACCCTAGAAACAAGGGCCAGATACTACACTACTTTTTAAACTTCCAAATAGTTCCCAGCGTTAGGCTTAAAATTAATAAAGAAGAATTCTGAAGGAAATAAAGAAAGGCAATGAATGGAAAATTACAGATCTTAAGTATCTCAGAATGATACAAAGCTAATACACTCATGAGTAAACCTTTAAAATTGTTTTCATCAATTTAGCATATCATATATGGTACTATAATTAAGATAGGTATTTTGTAAATTCATTATCTTTATCACAGTTTACAAAAAATAAGGCTTGACATCTCCTACATTCAGTAAGTCTATATGAATATGAAATTTGAACTTTCTATCCAAGTCACCTCTATTGAAAAATTTCAATCTATAATCTCTTCCCAGATCTGGCATTTAGTTCTGTAAGCTCTAAACAATGATTCAGAGTTCTATAACTATATTCTTTGCTCCATCAATAATCTTCACAGAAATACTAGGAAAAAGAATACTGTGTTTGAATAAGCTACAAATAAAGTTTTGAAATATTTAAAGCTAAAAAAGAAACCTGGGAAATAATCTAAATATCTAATATTCATTAACTGTTAAGAGGTTAAATTATGATATACTGACATAATAAAATAATTAGTAATAGGTTAAAAAAAGATTTAAGTAAATCTATATAAGTTAATAACAAAGGCTGTCCACATGTCAAATAAAAATAGAAAAAGTATATAATCCTACCTTTTAAAAAAATAAAAATGTATCTGTATACATATTTCAATATGAGTGTGTACTGTTTTTTTAAAGCTACAGATTTAAGATTTTTAACCTTAAATAAACAAGAATAGTTAAACTAGAAGGACTGTTAGAACTCTGGTTAATGTGCTTTCCACATTTGTTTTTAATCAGATAGACACCAGCAAATACTAACAATCGTACAGAGTTTTAAGCTCCTTTGTAAAAAGGTGCTTCAATTTCTCTAATTTTCTAAAAGAGCTGTCCAAATTCTGCATGGTACCCCTTGCTAATGTATTCTTATGTCTTTTACAACCATGGTTGTTATTTAAATTTTATCCCCATATTACAGAGTACTATTGACAGAGTAAGAGGTAAGCTGTGCTGTATAGCCTCCACACTTAACCCATTAACTATCAAAATTTAACCTGTCCTTTACACAGAGTTCAGGTACACACATGCACAAAGAAAAATTTTAAATCTGCTATACAAAATGTTAAAAAGAATGAAACAGAGGATATCAAAAATGGACAGCAAAAAAAAACTGGGTCAACGAAATAAACTACAGAATAGCATGTTTTCCCATTTCAATTCTGCTTTTAAATAACTTCTTAAATAAGAAATCTAAAATTGTCTCTGAAATGAAATTCATTTTTATAAAAACAGCATTAATTCTGTGTTAATACATAGTAAAAGAAAAAATAAGGAATGAGCTTATGGGAGGAAATTCACAAAAGACAAAATGTTATGGTTAAAATTCAGAAACACAATATAAATAAATAACAAAATATAAGGATCAGCAACATCTCCCAAAATGCTTGTCTATTGCCAACTGTAAATATATATTTTAATATTTAAACATATATTAAAATATATACTATATATTTCAATTAAAAGCAGGAGAAAGATTCAATAGTCTCTCACCAATGATTTATAAACAAAAAAATAAAATTCACACCTTCTTCCGTGGAAGTAGCTATGAATTTTTGTCATGTTGAAATAAAAGAACTTTCTAGCAGAACTAATTAAAATAACATAGAGATAAATTAGAAAAACTGGTGTCTGATTGTCATTAAGAACCAAATAAATTTAGTTATAATCTATGTCACAACAAAAACACTGTTGACTGAAAAGGGAGAAAGAAATCACTAAAGGCATTAGTTACATAGAATTACTCTGTCCAGAATCTGTAATAAATTTAAAGGTAAAGCACGCCACCAAGAGCCACTATTCAGTCTACAGAGTTGTTTTATAGCTCACTTCTTGATCACTTTGTTATGACGGGATTCTACGTAAGCTGTTTAAGTCCATGTTGTTGGATTAATGTGGCCAAAATAATTAAGATAAAAAGAACCAACTGTAACTGTAACCATGTTCATCAAGAATGTATTTAAGAGAGAGCCCCTTCTTCCTTAGTTTTCAGTCTTTCCATTCTGAATTTTAAAAAGCTTAAAGATATCTAACATTCAACATCTATTACTATTCACTAGCTAGCTCTCCTAAAGCATAATAAATGATATTGTTTTTAACTGACAATTTTCTAAATACAGAAGAAAGGGAATCTTGAAGCTAAAATTTCCTTAAAACTATTTTAAACTTCTGCATAAATTACAATTTATAAATGTCCTGTGCATCTAACCACATAAATCCTCAAGAATGTATTCATTCTAGAAAGGATCCAAATGGGGGAAAAAAAATGAAAGAAAAAGAAAATCTGGAACTTCATAGTTATGTAGTAGTTATGTGGTAATATTTTAATACACAGCTATCTTCATGGTATAACCAAATGTAAGTTATATTTTCATATATAAATATACATTAATCTTAACCATACCATCTAAAATTAGATTAGTGACAATAAGACTATACCTGAATTGGTTAAATTTTCATGTTAGAGAAAATTCTTAACATCATTCTAAATTACTAATAAAATTATAAATGTAAATGTAATGCAATATTTTACAAAAGGCATGCTATTGAAAACAGGGTCAATGTAACAGTAATATTTCTAAGTTAAAATGGTATTATTTTCACTCCCCTTCAGTTCTCCAAAACAAATCACCATAGTGAGATCTAATTAGCTGAATGCCTGGTATATATTTTATAATATCAGCAGTTCCTAATTTACAAATGATGTTATAAATAATGGAAAAGCCCAAATATTGGTCTTAACAAATAAATTTAATCCATAATATAACTGGGACTAGTACTAGCAATAGCACTTAACCTTGACTCTCAAAGCAAAGGCAAGAAGGAAAGATTGAGTGACTACTGTAATCACCTTCAACAATATCCACAGCATCAAAGAGGGAGAAAAATGGGTTTCCAAGTGTTCCCATAAGGAAGTACTTTGGAGTAAAAGATCATGAATGACAGAGGAAACTATAAAAGTATAGTATATTCTGGCTAAAAGAGGCAAAAATAACAAGATCTCAAGCAACAGGGAAACTTTAGGAGTACTAATTGTATACAGTATTCATTTGAGGAGTATTTGGGGACTATCAGAATAAAACGACTTCGCATAAAAAAGTTAAACTTGAAATATACTTACGGATCAATAGAAACTTTAATACAGGTCATATTCTTATCCCTCTGTTTATTGTCAGCTGCATTAACTACAAATTAAATATTTTGATGAGTAATAAAATAAAGTTATATAAACAAATATATGACAACTGCATGTATATCCCTACTTAATATAAACATTTATATATGGTAATAGTTATTGAAATTATTGATACTAACTTCTAATAAAAACTTTATTTTCTAAATAATATTCTTAAATTTTATATCACACTAAATTACTGTTATGTCTTTTACTACAAAATGGGGGGAGGGGAAGGGCAGATTTTGTGATATATAAAAATAAAAACAAACATCTGCAGGTTACAACGCCCTAATCCAGGTTAGATCTAAAAGAAAAAAATTGAGTTTAATTATATTTTATCTTGGAAACAACTACTTTCTCCTGATCTTCAAAAAACTTGTGGTTTTATAGACAGGTTGAGCTAAAATCAGTTATTTTTAAATTACAAAGACAAAGTCTTCAGCATCCTTAGAAATCAAAATTCTAAATCCTATGCACTTTAATTGATAATATATTTGCATACGTTAACCACTGCTGTGGTTAGACACATGACTACACAAATTTTAACACAAGCTAGCTGTCAAATTCAACTTCAATCATAGAAAAAATATGTTCCTGATAAACACTATGTAACATAAAAGTAAAATCGAGTGGATAGCTGGGAAGCAAGAGTGAAAAGTATAAAATACAAGAAACCAGTTTTATTCCCCTATCCTTTCCCCAAAGAAGGACCAGAACAAGCTCAGAGAGACCCACGCAACCCAGCTGTCTAGGAAACTTCAAGTGGCACTGATAAGGTGGCAGAGCCCAGAGTCTCCAGAAAGTGCTTGGCTAAAAATATTTCCAAAATGCAAGCATTCCCTAGGAATCAATTAAGCATCCACACTTCATTGTGATTTCATTTATCATGTGCTTTGGAAAAAAAGAGATCATTCAGAGCAATGGTTGTTAAACTTGGCTGCCCAATAGAAATTCCTGATTTGTTGGTGAAAACCCCAATTTTACATGTCTCATAGCAAACTCACCAAATCTGCAAGGATCAGGCCCTGTAATCTCTATTTTTAACATGCCCCTCAGGTGACTGGTATGAATGCAATCTTCAGATGACTACACTTACAAGATTATAAACCAACTGTGGATTACTGATCAAATAACACATTCACTTTACAGATAAACGCAAAGACATGATGTGCACAGATATGAAAATATTACAGTGAGTACAAAATTTTCTGAAGAACATTTATATTCAGCATAGAAGCCAGAGATATGCCTTTAAAATTTATACAGTAAGTCTGGCTTTATATACACACATACACACACACACACACACACACACACACCAAAGGACACAGAGGAGTTAAATCTTAGGCAAATACTCACCCAAAATTTCATCAAAGATCTTGTATAAACCTGGCACAAAGGTAACCTCTCTGCAATTCATTCCTACATCTTCATCATACACCCACATTAGCTGCATTGTAAGAAAAATTGAAAAGGACTTATGGGGTAAAAAAAGCATTTAACATCAGTTTTACATAGTATAAACCCACCTCTGTCATTTCCCCTGTAAATACTTAGATCTTCAAAGTAGAAAAACATATACTACTTCAGTTACACTCAACTTCAGTATATGCATATTCAATTTAAATAACTTCAAAATTGAGATCTTATTCATTTTGTATTGAGTCTGTATTCTTATTTATAAAGTCAGCTTATTAATATAAGGCACCAAGAATTGTTAGAAATGATATTTAAATAAAACAGAAAAAATCTTATATTAACTTTACACTTTTACTTCATGTTTTATATTTTTCTATAAGGAGCACAGAGTAAAATAATATGAACACAGCATGACTTTGGAGCCAGAGATCTAGCTTTAAACCCAGCTCTTACTAGTTGAGGGATCTGAACAAGTTATTTAAATTTATTTAAACTTCAGGGGTGCCTGGGTGACTCAGAGGCTCAGTCCTTAAGCATCTGCCTTGGCTTAGGTCCTGATCCCAGAATCCTGGGATGGAGCCGGCTCCCTGCTCAGCGGGAAGCCTGCTTCTCCCTCTCTCACTCCCCCCGCTTGTATTCCTTCTCTCACTGTGTCTCTGTCAAATAAATAAATAAAATCTTAAAAAAAAAAACACTTCAGTTTCCTCATCTATAAAATGGGGATAACAGTACCTACTTTCTAAAATTGTTAGAATCAGACAAGATAATATGTGCAAGCCAAGTCCATAGTAAGCATTAGTCATTAGTGTATATGTACACGTTCTAGAATTTGAAGCAAACCACGCATAAATGTAAGGACTTTTAAAAAGTTCACACACTACCATTTTACTCTATACTTCTTACCTCTGATAGTTTATATCTCCTAGTTTTTTTATCTTTAGCAGAAAATGAAGACATTTCTACCTCTCTTACATCTCTCGCTCTACTCTATGAGCACAGACATGAAATAATGTACTTACAAAGTATACAATCACAAAAAATTTACTAAAAAGTACATATAGATACACATCTCCTAATCTCAAAATTTAACAAATAATTACCTGTGTCAATGGTTCCACTGACCCAATATATGTATCAGGACGAAGGAGAATATGTTCAAGTTGTGTCTTTTTCTGATATACTCTCTCAACAGACAACTTCTTTGAAGAATCATTTTTGTTTGCAGTTTCTGACTCTTCTTTTTTTGCAGCATTGTTCTGATCAAAAAGAGTCTAAAATTAACCAAAAAATCAAATTTAAATAACCTACCAAGGGGTAAACTAAAATGTATATGGACACATACCATAGGTTTTCTTTTTAATGACAAAATTATCTCTCAGGTTGATTTTTAAGTCTTAAAGAGAACACAGGTCTATTTACTGACAGTCCAGTTCTTTTTATAGTACAGTGTAAAACTGCAGTTTTGACTAAGGTATAGTCACCAGAATAGCTAGAAATGCCTACATCTCTTCAATCCAGAAATATAAACATTTCCCAATTCTGTAAGTTATCAAGTTAATTTTTATAGCCCTCAAAACTTTCCAAGAAATACGAGTTCTGGCCAGGTTATAGGTTCACAATAACTGAACCTGGCTACCTGCAGGAGTCTTCAAATCTACATTATCAGTTCCCTGCCATTAAGCCACTGAAGATTATTTTAAAGGGTGGGCAAAAGTAACCTACACAAAATAGTGACTATGTAGTTAATATACACTGATATGGCTGAAAACACTAAGCATGGCTTATGAAATCTCAAATTTCACACTTTTATAGGTCATTCCAATAATTCCTTATAAATCAGTGCTAGGTGCCCCATTACTGAGGCACCCGCTGATTCTAGTTTTTGTGCCAGTTCCAAGGAAACAGAGGTTGGTGATCCTAATTCTAACCATTCCTACAGTAGATAAGGATCACAAACTCGAATTCCCAAGGTCTGGAGATTTCCCTGTCGTTTTTTTTCCTTTTATTTTTTATTATGTTATGTTAATCATCATACATTACATCATTAGTTTTTGATGTAGTGTTCCATGATTCATTGTTTGCGTATAACACCCAGTGCTCCATTCAGTATGTGCCCTCTTTAATACCCATCACCAGGCTAACCCATCCCCCACCCCCCTCCCCTCTAGAACCCTCAGTTTGTTTCTCAGAGTCCATAGTCTCTCATGGTTCATCTCCCCCTCCGATTCCCCCACTTCATTTTTCCCTTCCTACTATCTTTTTTTTTTTTTTTTTAAACATATAATGTATTATTAGTTTCAGAGATACAGGTCTGTGATTCAACAGTCTTACACAATTCATAGCGCTCACCATAGCACATACCCTCCCTAATGTCCCTGTCTTCTTAATAGCAGAAAACACACTCTCTCCTTCTAGAATTCCCTAATATTGCCGAATAAGACATGCCACTAAAATGGCTATAATGGCATGTTTTTTCACAGTCAAAAAATAATTCACATATTAGAAACAATGAAAATTGAGATATCTTCACAAGTCTTTGAACTTAAACAGAAATGAAGCAGTCAGAAGACAAACAATAGAAGAGATTTTATGAATTTGAACAAGCAATAAACCACTTTAATTCAGGTCCTACACATAGCCATACCATTATCTTTAAAGTTAATATTTGAAAAAAAGTCATTACATAGTCTACATTTAAAACATGTAATGTTTAAAAATCAAATACATGGGCGACTGGGTGGCTCAGATGGTTAAGCGACTGCCTTTGGCTCAGGTCATTATCCTGGAGTCCCAGGTTCAAGTCCTGCATGGGGGCTCCCTGCTCAGCAGGGAGTCTGCTTCTCCCTCTGACCCTCCCCCCGTCTCGTGCTCTCTCTCTCTCTCTCTCCCTCTCGAATAAATAAAATCTTAAAAAAAAAAAAAAAACCAAATACATAACCTCGAGCAGTCTAAACCAGGACAAGAACTGTAATGTACAAACACTATGGAAATTCAAATAATTATAATCTTCCAGTACCATAAATTTTAAATAAAATTAAAGAGACTTAATATTGCAAAAAAAAAGTATTATAAACAACTCATTTTCTATATTTTAAACTATATTCTTATACATTCTTTCATTTATAAGGTTACCCATTAACACTGCTCTGAGTCAATTAAAAATAGCTTTGGACAAAGGAAAGTAAGTGTTTCATAAAATCTTCATAGTCTATTACTGTCAAGAGTTAGATGATGAACTAGCCAGAAATATACATTTTAAAAATACCAGTTTCCAAATTTCTAATCCTGTTCCTTGCTTTTCATGAGACAGCTAATTAATTCATAGAAACAAATCCAAAAGTAAAAGCACAACTGATTTTGTATAATGGGTCATCAGAATAGTAAGGACTAAGATCACACTCTTAGCAGTGTTTAAAGACAATAAATGCTATGGAATCAAAGGGAGGTAACTTCTTACCATTAACTTAGAACTGCTTGCAATCATTGGCATAAAGGTCAGGAACTTTTAATAACCATGCAAGTAAAAGCTTTCTGATCCCAGGCTACTACTCCAAATCCCACAACAAAGAAAACATCTTCAAGATTAGACTTAATCAAAGACTCACGTTTACCTAATTGGGGCTTCTGTGTTTGGCCCTGATGAATTACACTTAACTAAAAGGAGAACAAGTAGGGAAAATAAGGATAAAGTCCTTTATCACTCCTTTTTCAAGAATTTACAACTTCTCCCATATTCCCTCACTACCAATCACTTCTTCCTCCCAAATGGATACTTGAGAATAAGGAATGCTTGGCTTGCACCTAACACATCCCTATCAAGTTCAAAAGTTGTCATTCTTGCTAGGGTAATGTCTCAAAAATCAGAGAACAAGTGAGATGTAGTTGGCTTTGTCAGACAAGATTACTATTTGTAATGTTCTCTAGGAATATTATATAAATATTAAAAATAAGTTGGACAATATACTTAAAGTATTTTATGTCAAAATGTTTTTTCCTAAATATATGACACATGTTAAGGAAAGAAAAAAAGGAACCATTTTATTTAAAGTAATGAAAAGCATTAAGGAACATATTATTTATAGAATATCATAATAAAAGATGTTTTGAGATCTTTGTCAATATTTCAACTCTGGTTTATATTAAATAATTTCTAAAACTTGCATATAAACCTTTAAACCTGGATATTTCGTTGAATAAATATTTTTAGTTACGTTTACCAAAAATTATTTGTGTTGACTATATAAACTTCTATTGCTATATCTTTTATGTAAAGATATTATGTAATCAAGTATTTTTAAATTAGTAGCTTATTAAAACTTAACTGTTTAGTGACCAAAATTACAAGCCTATATAAAAAATGAGCCCATTTTCATCAGAAAAAATCTATATAATATATACACATAGGAAAAAATATAAAATATACCCAACAGAATATCAAAATTATCTGTAAGAAGTAGAAATATAAGTTATTTTTATTTTTTCTGATACACATTTTCCAATTTTCTACAACAAACACATATAGAAGTACTTTAAAAGCTTATTAGCGCATGTATGTGAAAACATAATTACACTAGAATAAAACTGAAGGTTTCTTTTTTCTAGTGGCACTGTTAATACCTATTACTTCTGCAGTCCCAACTTTCTCACTAGAATTTAGGCAAAAAGGTAAGTGAAACCAAAATAAACAAGACTGGCAAGTTTGGCAGAGTAGAAAACAGAAATTAACATTGCAGTCAAATTTGTCTTTTACTTTCCCATTCTCAACAAATGGTAGTTTGCACTGCTCACTGGCTCACTAGAAGCAAACAGAAAGAGGAGGTTCTCTCCTAAGAGGTCTGTAAGTTTTTCTCACAGAAACCTAAAATGGTATCTTTTAGCTTGTCTTTATTAGCAGAAAGTTGCCCCCTGAATAATGTCCAGGCCACTAAAAATCAAACTCTGGGGATGAGGGGACAGACAGCAATTACACCACCCCCTCAATGGGATGGCCCCATCCCTAGGATAAGTATAAATACAAACACCTTGGGACTGAGAACTAAGTAAAATGAGAAAAATCTATTGATCATCTTCCCTACAGCTCTTATTGTCACTATCTCTAGGAAAGAAGAAAAAAAAAGAAGAGAAAAGAAAGATTAGAAAAGAAAAAGGAAAGAAAGATCAGAAAAGAAAAAGGAAAGAAAGATCACCTGGAGTAGTTCTTCAGTTTTAACACTGTTACTAATAATATTCAGAAGAGAGATCATGAAATTAGCTTGAACACAAACAGATCAGCAAACTCCTATCTACACATTTACAAAAGTACTCTCAATCACACAAATGATAAAGGAGACTGATATATATCTGGTATCTGTAGGCTAAAAGAATTATGCTCATTTTGAGGGTGGGGGAGCTAAACTTTCCACATAAATGTCAGTACATTCAGGTTTTCATTAACAATTTATTTGGTTTACTTGTAAATCCACCAGTTTTCCCACCGTTATTAGCTCTATTTGAGAAGTTGAAAAATTCTTCTTGAATTGTAATAATCTCCTCATCCTCATGTTTAATTGAGACAAGTATATGTTGGCACAGAGGTTTGATTTTTAAATTTGTTTTTGTTGCTGTTGCTGTTGTATTAGTTTTTTTGTTTTTCAAGTCCTTGTTTCACTAATTTTTTTAATGCTTTTTAAGTTTTTGAATTATGCTCATTTTAAACACTGAAAAGAAGAGGTCTTTTGATTCAAAATAATGATTTAACCTTTTCTTATTCTTATTATGTTCATAGTAGTAAAATATCTTGTACTACAGTGATTGACTTAAGTAGTCCACATTAAATAAAAATTCACAATACACCCTTAAAAATAATCAATTACCAAAATCATTCTAAATAAATTTTAAGGTTTGCTAAAACTGAAAACTTACAATTTAGGTTTTTTGTAATTTATTTTACTGCCTAAATTTGTGTGGACAAAACACCAAGCTATTTATAGTAATAAATAATTCCAGCATCTAATAACATTAGAATATAAGAAATCAGAGCAACATTTTCATTCCCATATAAAACTAAAGACAATAAAAATGTAAAATAACCCCATATGAAAATATCCTCCACAAATCTAAAAACATTTTAATTCTATTCTTTGTGGTTTACACATCTGATGCCATCCATAACTGACTTTTTCTGAAGTTCAAAAGCTGGCTGCCAAATTAAACAATGCATTGTTGGGAATTTCTTAATTATAACAAAAACATCAAAATAATACATAAAATCCATATTAAAATATTAATCTATTTTAAGCACTTTTCTAATATTGCTAACTCCTAGTGAAAGAATATAGATCTAATACTTTTATCCAAAACTCAACCTTTATCAAGAATACTTCTCAAAAAAAAAGAGTACTTCTCAACCACCAGAAAAACATTGCAATAAAACAAAAAAAAAATTTTTTTTAAAGATTTTATTTATTTATTTGACAGAGAGAGAGACAGTGAGAGAGGGAACACAGCAGGGGGAGTGGGAGAGGGAGAAGCAGGCTTCCCGCTTGAGCAGGGAGACCGATGCGGGGCTCGATCCCCAGACCCTGGGATCATGACCTGAGCTGAAGGCAGACGCTTAATGACTGAGCCACCCAGGCGCCCCATAAAACAAATTTTTTATTTCAGACTGAATATGTACCAAGACCATCCTGTCAAGAAAAGAAAAAAAAGATTCTTCCATGCAGAATTGTCACGTGAGATATAGCAATTTGGGGCAATCACCCAGTTCCTGTTTTTCTGTGAGAGAATGAATTGCTGCCAAAGAGGGGAAAGGAGATGGTTTGCCAGTTGGTGCTAAAAAGGAACTGAGCCACTCATTCACATAATCGGCACAGAAATCTCACCATCACCAAGCCAACAAGAGTGGCACTAGCAAAACCTTGGCAACAAGCCTCTTCTCCTATCTTCTATAAACGACCCCCTCAGACTTCACATTACCCTTTTGTTTCATCTCCTCCCCTTCTGAAACTCCCTCAAGTCAGCCATGCTTTGATGTTCCTTTCACTCATATTTCACCCATGTAACAATAGAGAGAGCCAGGCTATCTATCCACCATTAATGAAAACAAAACCAACACTTTGTCTTCCGTCTATGCTCTTCAAGAAATGCCCTCCCACACCAAGGGACAAGGAAAGAGACGGAAGGTGAGGGATACTTAAGATCATAAGGAATGTTTAAATGTCCACTGTGAAAATAAAAAGTACACTTTCTCTAAAAGGCATCCAAATTGGAAAGTAAGAAATAAAATTGTCATTATTTGCAGATGACATGTAAAATAAAAACCTAAGGACTCCACAAAAAACTATTAAAAACAAACCAATCCAGTAAAGTCACAGAATACAAAATCAATACACATAACTGTTGTGTTTCTGTACAATAATAAACTATCAGAAAGAGGAATTAACAATCCCATTTACAACCGAACCAAAAAGAATACTTAGGAATAAATTTAACCAGGGAGGTGAAAGACCCATACACTGAAAACTAAGACACTGATGAAAAGAAACTGAAGACAGAAATAATGGACAGACATTCCATGCCCATGGACTGGAATAATTAATATTGTTTAAAAGTCCCTACTATAGGGGAGCCTGGGTGGCTCAGTTGGTTGAGTGTCCAATGCTTGATTTTGGCTCAGGTCGTCATCTCAGGGTCATGAGATTGAGCCCAGCAGTAGGCTCTGCGCTGAGCATGGAGCCTGCTTAAGATTCTCTCTCTCCTTCTCCCTCTGCCCCTCCCCACTCTCACTCTCTGTCTTAAAAAAATAAATAAAAAGTAAAAAATAAAAGTCCTTATCCCTATCAAAATTCCAACAGCATTTTTCACAGAAATAAAACCATCTTAAAATTTGTATGGAACCACAAAGGCCCTAAATAGCCAAAGCAATCTTGAAAAAGAAAAGAGCTAGAGGTATCCCAGTCACCAGTTTCAAACTATATTAAAAGCCACAGTAATCAAAACAGTACGGTACTGGCATAAAAAAGACCAACTGAACAGAACAGAGAGCCCAGAAATAAACCCACACATACGTGGTCAATTAATTTATGATAAAAGAGCCAATAATATAAAATGGGGAAACGACAGTCTCTTCAATAAATAAATGGTGCTGGCACAGCCACAACTGGACAGACACATGCATCAATGAAATTGGACCCCTATCTTACCTATACAGAAAAATTAACTCAAAATGAATTAAAGACTTGTACAGAAGCTCCTTGATGTAGGTCTTGACAATGATTTTTTTTTTTTTTTTGAAACTGACACGAAAAGCAAAGGCAACAAAAGCAAAAATAAATAAGACTACATCACACTAAAAAGCTTCTGCACTGCAAAGGAAACCACAAACAAAAACGAAAAGGCACCCACTGAATAGGAGAAAATATTTGCAAATGATAAATCTGATAAGGGGTTAATACCCAAAATATATAAAGAACTCCAACAACTCAATAGCAAGAAAAAATCAGATTAAAAAACGGGCAGAGGATCTGAATAAACATTTTTCCAAAGAAGACATACAGATGGCCAACAGGCACATGAAAAGACATGAAACATCACTAATCATCAGGGAAATGCAAATCAAAACCACAATAAGATACTACCTCACACTTGTCAGGATGGCTATTATCAAAAGGACAAGAAATAACAAGTGTTGACAAGAATGTGGAAAAAAGGGACCCCTCGTGCACTGTTGGTAGGAATGTAAATTGGTGTAGCCACTATGGAAAACAGTATGGAGTTTCCTCAAAAAAATTATAAACATAATTACCACATGATCCAGCAATTCCATTTCTGGGCATTTATCCAAAGAAAACAAAAACACTTATTTGGAAAGATATACGCATCCCCATGTTCACTGTAGCATTATTTACAAGAACCAAGACACACAAGCAACCTAAGTACCCAGTGATAAACGGGTAAAGAAAATGTAGTATACACACACACACACACACACACAGGAATATCATCATAAAAAAAGAAGGAACTTTTTACCATTTGAGACATGAGTGAACCTTGAGAGCATTATGCTAAATGAAATAAGTCAAAGAGAGAAAGACAAATCCTGTATGATCTTACTTATACGTGGACTCTAAAAACAAAACAAAAACCCTGAATTCGGGGCTAGAGGGAGCAACATGGTTGAAGGTGACCAATAGGTACAAACTTCCAGTTATAAAATAAGAAGTCCTGGGAATGTAATGTACAGCATGGTGACTATGGTTAACAATACTGCATTGTATATTTAAAAGTTGCTAGGAGAATAAATAAAAGTCCCCATCACAAGAAAAAAATTATAACTGTGTGGTGATGAATGTTGGCTTATTGTGGTGATTTCACATTTAAAAAAAAAAAACTCACTCTGAGGCAAAAGATAGGAAAGTTCTTTTCAAGTGATTTGAAAAAAAGACACATGGGTGTGTACCCACCTGAGGGCTTATTATGCGGCAGCATTATGGGAAGTATATGGATAATCTCAATCAATCCCTCATAAGAGCTCCATGAAGCAGACATCGCTATCATGATTCCCTTTCTACAGATGAGGAAATGGAAGTCTGAAGAAGTGTTTTCCCAAAGCTAACAAAGCTAGTACTTGAAGAAGCTGAATTATGAAACCACGTGATCTGATTTCATAGCCCATAATCTTAAAAAAGTGTTGTTAAACAAGATACATATACCCTGAAAAGGATATTTCCTAGCTTTTTGTGTGAAAGTAAAAGAAAGGTTATTACAAAGAGATACAAGTATATCCCAGAAGGCTTTTTTGTAATCTTGTCACATCAAGTATAAAAGATGAGGTTTTTTGGTTTTGGTGTTTTTTTTTTTTTTTTAAAGTTTTATTTGAGAGAGACCGCGCACATGTGCAGGCGCAAACAGGGGGGAGGGGTAAAGTGAGATGGAAAGGGAGAGTGAATCTCCAGACTGCCTACTGAGAAACGATCTCATGACCCAGAGATCATCACCTGCTCTAAAACGAAGAGTCAGAGGCTTAATTTACTGAGCCATCCAGGCACCTCAGGTTTTTTGGCTTTCAATGTTTTTAAAGTGGGGGGCTGGGGGCTATATAAATCATGGCTAAGAAGATAAACCTGGTTTCAATCCCATCTCTGCCTTAGCCAGGTGATTAACAGTTACCTAATCTCTAAACCGGTTTCCTTCTCTGCAAATGAAAATAATTATACTGATCTCACCTTTTCTCTAAAGGGGGTCCTATTTTTAAAAAACTCAGAAAGAGGCTTATTTTTTTTAATGTCCTTGGTAAAATGTAACTACTGAGACCTAAGTAATTAACAGATCTAAAACTACAAGTGAACACTCACTTCCATTCAGAAAAGTTAGTACCAATTATACTTACAGTTGCTAAGTACTGCTATTGTTACTTGAGAATGTATCTAAAGAACACTGCTACCTGATCACTTGTCTTAATAATGATAGACTTTTTGGGGCACCTTTGTCCTAGGATCGAACCCGCACAAACCCACAATGGGCTCTGTGCTCAGCGGGGAGTCTGCCTGAGGATTCTCTCTCCTTTGCCCCTACCTACCTCCCCCTGCCTCTCTCTCTCCCCCTCTCTCTTTCAAATGAATAAATAAATCTTAAAAAAAATAATGATAGACTTTTCAGGAAGTTAGTATGTCAATTATCCAATCTGTTAAAATAACTGAGGTTGGATTATGAATCCAGCTCTTTTCTAAACAGTATAAGGATACAAGTAGGTACAATACGTGGTCTCTGGCTTTAGGAGTTTATAATCTAATTGTTAAGACAAAATTATCATGCATGAAAGTTACATAAAAAGACATTTATGTTTTTTGACCCATAAGGGTAACAGAAAAAGATGAGTGTAAACTGGAGGATGAAACTTTGGTGAGACTCTGAGCTAGCCTTGAAGAGTAACTAAGATTTAGACCGGTAAAGAGAAGAGAAAGAGGCATTATTGATGGAAGGTAAGCATGCATAGCAACGTGACAAAAACAACCATGAGGGGGGCACCTGGGTGGCTCACTCGGTTAGGCGTGGGATCTGGGATTGAGCCCCACATCAAGCTCCCTGCTCAGCCTCCCCACTCTCGTGCTCTTAGCTCTTCTCCCTCTCCTCCCCACTCTCGCGCTCTTAGCTCTTTCTGCCTCAATCTCTCAAATAAATAAAAATCTTAAAAAAAACACACACACGCAACCATGATGTTCAAGGGACAGTGAAGAGATAAATTTAACTATGAAGACTATACAAAATAAATTTCAATTGAGAGGGCACATAGTTTATGAAAGAATTGGCTTGAGTCTAGTTGAGGAGTTCAGACTTGCAATAATGAGCCACTAAAGCCAGGTTCTTAATACAAATCTTTAAACAATATTTAAATATACAATGTTTTGAATTAGAAATATACAGTAAAAAAAAAGTATGTTTTATATTCCATTGACTTTTACTTTTTAAAAAACTACAATGTTGGGCGCCTGGGTGGCTCAGTTGGTTAAGCGACTGCCTTCGGCTCAGGTCATGATCCTGGAGTCCCTGGATCGAGTCCCGCATCGGGCTCCCTGCTCAGCAGGGAGTCTGCTTCTCCCTCTGACCCTCCCCCCTCTCATGTGCTCTCTCTCATTCTCTCTCTCTCAAATAAATAAATAAAATCTTTAAAAAAAAAAAAAAAAAAAAAAACTACAATGTTAATTGTGGTTTTATTTTTTAAAGAATCTTATGTTTTAGAGATAAATACTTAAATATTTATAGGTGAAGTGGGTGACCTTGAGTTGGTAATTGTTGAAATGTGATAAACGGAGGAAGGCTTCTTATATTATTCTGGCCACCACTTTTTTATATGCTTAATATTTTTAATTATAATATCTTTTAATCTACCAAATTAGAGTATTCTAGAAAAAAAGATCAATATTCACATAGTGATTAACTATATTCTAGTACTTCCACAGAAATTTTTACAACCACTTAAAAATTATAAATGACTTAATGAAATAGACTACAGGGTCTACCAATCAAAGCTTTACCAACTAAAAGTTAACTCAAGAAACTCTGCTTGGTTCAGGAAGCCTTCATAGCTGTTGTCAATGTTAACTCAAAATAGTTTACTATATTTTTCATTTTTTTTAAGATTTTTAAAAATCTGCTTAAGATGCTGCAAATCAAACACAAACCAAATACATTATTAAAAGGAGAAGTTAATGTCAATCTTAAACCACTTTGCTTTGTGGTTTCAGGTATTAAAATGTAAACTTTCATGCCGTGACAATGTTACTACTACATGCTGGCAAGCATCCCAACAGAAGTTAATACCAGCAACACATGGCATTACCCATCCCCCTCTCAAAAGAATGATATCAGAGACTATTTCCATTTTTATTTCTTCCTGTTACCCACAAGCAGGTGGCAACATAACACCAGTTTCAACAAGCAGGCAAAGTTACCCCTCTGCAGAAATAGATGACCACTGAAACAAATCCCTGAATTCTTTCAAAGGAATAATTTGCTTTCACCCTGGTTTAAAAGCACTTCATGTAAAAGCCAACTTCGTTATTCTGAATGTACATTTCTTGAACTTCGCCACCACCAACAAAAAACATTTACTAAGCCCAGCACTGGCTACATATGTTATCTTATTTAATTCTCAATGCAACCTTATTTTATAGATGAGAAAACAGGCTTTGAAAGGTTAGGCCCTTTTGCAATATGTGTTGGAGAAAGGATCTGAATCTACATCAATCTGACATAAAAGTCCATGCTCATAACCACTTCACTATATTGCCTCCCATAAAATTAAAGTAGTCTATGATCAATAATGTATATTCTGGACATAAAGATGCTCATATAACCTGACAAATTTAAAGCAAGAATCAAATCATAAAGTAGACTTAATGGAGTGATTATCTTTTTATAAACTTCTAATTCAACAAGAGGATAGAATCTGTAAATAAAAGAATAAGTGATTTTTACTCTACTGTATTTCCCATATTCGTTTTATAATGAAAAAATCTTTAATAAATAAGTCAATTTTATTATCAACTGAATTTTTCTGATACTGAATGAGACCCTCTAAGTTTCATGAATTTTTTATGTAAATGAGTTGCCTACTGAGCTTGAAAGAAAAAGTGGTCATTTACCTACAAAGTTAAATAACAGTAAATTCAAATACTGCTATCAAATGTCAAATGCCAACCAATTCAATCTTGGAGCAAAATGTTTACCATTACAGAATCAGAGGTCCTCAGAAACACAGATCAGGCCTCAGCACTTCCAAAGTGAATGAGAACCATCTGGCTAACTCAACTTTCAGAAGTTGTTTGATTTTACTAAAACAGGGATAAGGGCCGTCCATTTTTAAAAATCATTATCTTGCATTTATGCCTTCCCCCCCTCCGGGAATGGCCCACATGGACCACTAATTTATAATCTGGCATCTTCTCTCTCCCGGCTCTGGTCTGTTCACACTACATTATTGGAGTAACATACAAAATTCAGAAAATTCAACAATTACGAGCCTGGCAAGTTATTTTGCAAAGCACCTTGGCACCCAAACATAAATGGTTAAAATGTTTTCCTGCTGTCAGTAACATGCTTTTTTACAAGGACTTGTTAATATAGCAGAACTGCTACTCAACTCCCCTAAACCTCGCCCAAGCAAAGAGAAAATGAAGAATTAGTAATAAAAATGTCAGTATGAAAGTTTCCTCCGGTGTTCTGAAAAAAGGGAGGATCCATCGAAAGTCCCTGTTAAATGTAACGCTTTTTAAATGTTTCTCCTGGAAACCAAGTCGGTTGGCTGAGCTGGGCTTTTTTGTGTAGGAAATGACCCTGCTCTGAACTCTATGCTGAGCAAGTGAAATGCTGGTGAATTATCGATCGGCCGTGGGAATCGGATCTCTCTAGGTCTTCCCTCCTCTACTACTTCCCAGCAGGAACAGAGTGCCGAAATCCTTTAACTCCAGGACTAAGCACTTCAGTCACCTCTCCAGCACTCTCCATTCGGCCCCCACCCGTTTCACCTGCGATGCTGACGCAGGTGAACGCTTCTTTTAATAATCCCACCCTGACAGATGGACGATCTACAGTATATTAACTGCTGTGAAACAGCCATTCCGAATGTGCTCTCAATCGTATGAGACTCTGAAGTGTAAATTGCCTTAGACTAATTCCCCACCAAATCCTTTCTTCTTTGAGAGGTTAGAGCATCAGAAGTGGTTTCATTTGCATTTACAATACACACACACACACACACCTTTCTCCGGAATTTTCTTAAGCCACGTTTAGATAAAAGTGCTGACCTACAGAAACACACAAGCCTTACTGCCAATACCCATCATCTTATGCCCGACTGCCCCGGAAGACTCTGAGAAAGAGGGAAAAAGATGAAGCGAGGTCTTCATGTCAGGTTCATGGTTTGTCCTCCTAAGTTTCAAGTGCACATTATGCTCCCGCAGCCGGAGCCTCCGTAGAGGTAAAGAAAGAAAAGGGGCGGGGAGCGGGGGATTCTGCGGGCAGAAGCCCCGACGGGGCGCCCGTTCGGGACGCCGGATTTCCCTCTCTTTTCCCTTCCCCCCCAGCCCCCACCCCGGGACGGCCCGGCGGAATTCCACCGCTGCCGCGGGCCGGGAACAATGCCGCGCCCGGGACCCCCGGCCCCCCCCCCCGTCGTCCGCCACTCACCACCCAGGTCAGTGCCCCGTTGCCGCCGGCTCCCGCGCCGCCGCCGCCGCCGCCCGCCTTGGCCATGGCGGGTGCCTCCGCTCACAGGCCCCGAGGCCGCGGCCGCCGCTCCCGCCTCCCTGCCGGCCGCCGGGCCCCTCTGCTCCGCACCGACCGCTCCGCTCGCCGTGCTCCTAGCGGCGCCGCCCCCCGCGCCCCATCGCCGAGACCCGGGACGTACGCCCGGCCGAGCCTGACGAGGAGGCCGCGCCGCCCGGCGCCCTCAAACTCGAGGCGCGGCGGCCGCGTCGCCCGGGCCTAGGGCAGCCGCTGAGGAAGAGGTGGAGAAGGAAGCAGGCGGCAGGCGGCGCCTGAGCCGCGGTGCTTCCTCCTCGCCCGCCCGCGGGCGCCGCAGCAAGCCGGGCCGAGGCCCGGAGGGGCGCGCGGCGAGCGCAGCCGGAGAGCCCGGGGCGTCCAGACGTGGCGGGGACGCAAAGGCGCCTTGTCCTTCCTCACACTCCGCTAAGGCTGGCCGCTCGGGTTGCCGGAGTCGCCGCTGCCGCCGGTGTCGCCGCCTCAAAGGCCGCCTTCGTCGCCCGTGCTGCACCCCCGACTTCCTCACATCCACACACCGAGAGGGACAATAAACAGAGCCACCGCCGCCGCGGTCGCCTCCCTCTTGTCCGGCATAACACCGCACACACACATTCGCACACCAGGGAGGGCGGGAGGGAAGGAGGGCGCGGCGGCCGCCCCGCTGTCAGTCAGCGCTTCGGCGCCCAATCGGGGCCTTTTCGCCGCAACCCCTCGGCCAATCCCAAAATTCCAAGCCCCCGGAGGGGCGGGACCCGAGGGGGAAACGTCATTGCGGGTAGCAACCGAAGGGAAGACTTGGGGTTTTTTGTTTGTGTGTGTGTCTGTCGGTTTTCCATTTGAGGGGAGAGCAGGGGCTGCTGTCAAGGGTCATTTGAGGGCGGCTAAAGGAAAGGGTCGAATTGGCCTCGGGTCGATTGTAATCCTCCGAGCGTGCTGTTTACTCTAAGACCTGCCGGCGAAGCCAAGGCATTTCTTTGCCTGGGGCCGCTGTGGGGGGAGGAGGGGAAGAAGGGGGGTGGCAGGAAGAAGCTGAGGGCAGTCCCAAAGGGAAAGTATTTTTAAAGAGCGGTTGTAAACCGCAGGCAAGACGTTGTAGATCACTGGTGCAAGGAGGGCCCCGTGACCCCGGCCTCCCCAAGGCTCCAAGTGGACGCTGCTGTCGAAAGAATCCTCTGCCCAGACCTTCCCCTCCTCCATCTCATTCCCTCCCTCTCCTGTCCTCCCCTCACCCTCAATGGGATACGGTCAGTTTCAGGGAAACTGCATTTAAAGAATTTGAATGATAAGGGATGCACAGAGAACGTTCCAGGGAAGGAATGCAGGGTGGGTTGAGGGTTCCGTTTCTACTCTTTGTTGACCTTTCTCTCTTCTCTGAACAATGCGGATTTGCCACTGTCACTTTTCGTTCTCATCTGTCCAGCTACCTCTACGAGGGCATGTTTAATTTTTTAAACTGCTTTCAGTGGAATTTTCTAATACCCACTAAGGAATAATTTCATTCACGTTAAAGCTTTCTAAGAAAGAAAATTACCCATATAGCCGCACCAAAGTCTTTGGCAGATGGAAGAAGGCTTTAGCTCACCATGCTTTTCAGTGTAATTCCATTCAACAAGTATTGATTGGATGCACACTCTGCCACTCTGTGCCAGGCTCTGCAATGGGTTCAAAATAAAAACAGGGCCCCCGATTTCAAGTCATTTATCAGCTGGCTTGGGAGACGGACTAAAAGGGAGTTAACTATCACTAAAATGAGTACTTGAGGGCATGAATTGCCACCAAATGGCTGTGACAAGAGAGCTTTTTAAAAAGATAAAAGCCGTATTGCTGCTTTGTGGAAAAGGTGTTTTTGTGAACTTCTCTTCCAACTGTGCATTTCCTCTCAAGGGAAAACAAAAATGTCTCAGGTCACATATTTTAACTGCCTGCTGAGTCCAGGGAGGTGGAGAACTCTGAAACATGGAAATAATTTAAACAGTTTTTCTTAATTAGCTCTCTAGTGGCCATGTAATTCTGGCATATTTGGGACTTTGGTTTAGAACAGTGAAGCCTTTCTTTACCTTGAACTTGAGGTGCAAGCTTGTAAATCAGGCAGACCACGGCTAATCTGTGCTCAGAACCTGACCAACTAAGTATTTGTGCCTTGTTATTTGACTTCCCTGAGCCTGTCTGTGCCTTGTTAAAATGAGAGTTTTTGCTCTTGTGCTTACTGTGACTTTACACTTCAAAGTACATATATTTTATAAGTTTGAAAGCGATAAGTAATTTTAAAGGTTGTGAGGGTTTTTTTGTAAAGATATATGCATTAAGTAGAAGCCAAGCTATAAAATATATAACCGTCTCCTTTTTCAAACTTCAGTTTTCAAAGCTTTTCAGCCTCAGATTTTGAATGACTAAAACAATATATTCAAAACTCAGGTTAATTAATGGAACTTCATGTTTATCTTTTCACTTGCCTCATATGTAAACCACTGAGCCTTTTGCCTTCTAAGTGTGAAGACACTGTAGTAAATGTAACTTATTTTATTATGAAAATACTGACTTGCCGAAAAGAAACACAAAGTAGTTGAATATACATGCAAATCAACAGCTTAAGGCAGAAATTCATGAGGAATGGGAGAAAGTATCTAGATCAAAAGTATCTCAGCTCTTGAAGAACTGTTTCATTTCATTTTTTTTTTTAACTGTGTGCAACAGACTTAACATTTATTATCTTTATAATAAAATTGGCTGTGCCCAACTTGAGCACAGCTTTCCCATCTAGGGCTTTGTCAAATACTTTTCATTTATATACAGAGTAATTATAGCAATAATTGCCACATTAAAAATCTTCTATATCAGGTTTGTCTTGTTTGGAATACTATGTTATTCATATGTGCATATTACATTTAAAGACTTAATTTCCATCCCATAGCAAACACCAGCCAAAATAAAAAATTGTAGAAATCAAAGTCAGTTCTATAAACTGTAAAAATAAAGGCCTTTAACCAAGCCTTTTGAGTAGCTTCCATGGGAGCTTATCCTAACTACTTAAGAATTTTTATTTTTAGATTTTATGTTTCCCTATGATAGCAATAAAAAAAAATATGTATTTATTAAATGTCTACTGTCTGTTAGGTACTCAGGACCTGGGAATACAAAAATGCAATGAAGATGTGGTCTCTGCCTTGAGTTCACACCTTGTGTTACAAAGTTTTGAGCTAATCTTTTAAGTCAAAAGCAATTTGATATTTATTCATTTGCTATTTAATTTACAGTTTACCTGATGAGTCACACCTAGCATTGCACATTATACACAGCACGTAATTTAATCAATAAATAAATTAAGAAGATTGTAATTCAAAACTATACTTCTAGATACCTGGCAAAATTTCAAAAGAGTTTCCATTTAAATCATGTATTGTTCCAACACTGAGATTCAGTTAGGAGGTTGGGGGACGAATCTTTAATCTATTAAACATTTAAGTAAGTTAATGTTTGAATTCAAGATTCAATATCTGCAAGTTGACCTCTCCATCTCATCATATTAGTTTTTTTCTTTTTAAAGATTTTATTTGAGAGAGAGCGCACACACACAAGCTCAAGATAGAGATAGGGAGCATGAGATGGGGACCCACAGAGGGAGAGGGAGAAGCAGATTCTCCCACTGAGCAGGGAGCCTGACAATGTGGGGCTCAATCCCTGCAACCCCGGGATCATGACCTGAGCCAAAGGCAGATTCTTAACTGACTGAGCCACCCAGGCATCTCGCACTGTATTGGTTTTTATGGATCCTTTATATATACAAAGTAGCTAGGCAGAGAACAAGAAAAATTCATATCTGGCCTACAGTAAACCCAAAAAATGGTTGTCCAGGTAATATTGTCCAGGTATTAAATGTTGTAAATGTAATTTAATGTGTTGTATTTCCTTAGAAGTGAACTTAAGGTAAAGAAGGAAGCTACCATCAATGCAGCTTTTAGGATTTCAACATTTCTATAGTAAATATAATAGATTATTAACTGATTTTCAGAAGTATTTGATTGCTCCAAATATTTTATATTTTTACTTTTAAAATGGTACTTAAGGGGTGCCTGGGTGGCAATCAGTTAAGTGTTGGACTCCTGGTTTCTGCTCAGGTCATGATCTCAGGGTTGTGAGATTGAGCCCTGTGTTGGGCTCTGTGCTAAATGGGGAGTCTGCTTGAGATTCTCTCTCTCCTTCTGCCCCTCCTGCTCATTTTCTCTCTCTCTCTCTCAAATCTTAAAATAAATAAATAAATAAATAAATAAATAAATAAATAAATAAAAGGTACCTAAGGTAATGTTTATGGATGGATGAAGATATCAGTGATCACCACATTCCTGAGTATTATCACCACTGGGAAGACAGATAAAGGCTAAAGGTCTCCAATTTCTCCCTATAATAAGTATGGGATGTTTGTTTTGTTTGACTTTTTTTTGGTTTGGAGGAGTTTGTTTTGATTGGTTTTGGCCAAGTAAGCTATGCTGATCCTCTGGTGAGGTCTCTAATTACTTATACAGACAGAAGGGACATTTTCAGTTATTTTACATGATATAGGTCAGCAATAATTCAAGGCTCTTAACTACTCTACTGAATTATATAATATGGAGAATATAATTAGCATGTGCCTTAGTTAAAAAGGTTGTTCTTGGCCTTTAAAAGGAATTTGAAAATATTGGGTCTTTCAAAGAAGCATTTTATTCTAAGAAAACCTTGCTTTAGAGGACATTAGATGCTATCACTCACATAATCTTCACCAACAGAATATTATATGATCCTAGCAAATGTGTATTGCTAAGTTGCATTTAAAATCTGGTTGCCCAGAGGCATCTGATTCAGTTACTCAGTAGGTTTATAAGACTCAGATCTAGAGAAAGAAGATAAAAGTGGCTTTCCTAACTCAACTGTTTCCGTTTCAGAAGAGCTGGGAACTCTAAGGCTCGAGTTGCCAAGTTGTTTTCATTCTGTAGTATATTTAAGAACTTAATGGTCATGGGTGAGGGGAACCCAGGAAGTATAAGGAATATCTACACCGGAAGAATCTAAGATATAAAGCCTACAAGTTAGAGGGGTTTCTGAAATAGAATAAAAGAGGTACCTGCAAGTTATCTAAGGTGATACCTAAAATTCAGAACTTTGAAAAGATCTTAGTGTACCAATTAACAGTAAAAATGCAATTGTTACCTATTTCCAAAATACTTAAGCACAGATTAGCCCAGATATCTTATGTCACTGATATCTTTGTCTGTTAGTTTTCTTCTTTGCTTTGAGAGTGCTGTCTGAATGTGGAAAGAACTAGAAGAAGGCCCAAGAATGCTGACTCTTCAAAAAACAGATTTCTAGTTAAAATAGTCTTTGAAAAAACTAAAAGGACAAGACCAGCCTGTTCAGTAAAGGGTCTACTACACAGTGCTAGCCAAGCTTAGAAACTACCTAGCATGTAGTAGGTGTTCAATAATTACTCAAAGAATCAGTTCGAGGCATAGCTAGAAGTTCCCCAAAGCGAAACATCACCATCAAGGATGGCCCTAAAACGTGGTCAGGTTCCTTAAGTCTTTTGCTTTTTCAAGTGTTCCTGCTTGAATAACAGAGAGGGTAAAGCACCTTAAACTTTATCGTTAACATTATCAAGAATTGGTTGAAGCATTGTTCCTTTTGGAGAATGAAAAACAGGATGGTGTGAGGAGAGAAAGAAGAGGTTATGGTACCAGGAGAAAGAAGTGGGGCTGGGGGAAGACAGAGCGATAACAAACGTGTGAAATTGTGTGAATTTCCAATTGTGTGAAACTGAGTGGAGAAATAAATACATTTTGGCTATGGAAGTAGATCAGCTGTATTGCCGATGCTTACACTTCATCTCGTCAAAGCAGGAAAGCCCATTCACTGAGAACCCTGCTATCTTTGGTACAGGGCAAGCACTGTCACACATGTAAGCTTAATGAGCTGTCAACAACCTAAGAGAGAGGTATTCTCATTCTTATTGCAGAGTCAAGGAAACTAAATGTCATAGAAAGTCACCGAACGGAGTCAGTGATGGAACTGAAATTCAAACCCAAGTCTCCTACTCCGAACCACGCACTTTTGTAATGCTGCCAAGTTGGCTAACACACTTGGCAACAAAGCATATCTGGCAATGTGTTAGGAACTTGGCAATACTGGTGAATAATTCTGGCCCTCAGTAAAACCCTTTGCTTGATAAATTTTATTGTTGGACTATGGTGACAAGTATCTGCAATTTGCATGACCAACTAGAAGTTCTCTTTGAAACCAGCCTGAATCTGCTTTGTCTTACCTTGTTATAAAATAAGTTGGTTTTTGGAGTCCGAAGGATCCATCATCAAAGAAAACCTGAGGCCAAAGATGCTGTGGGTCCTGTGACCTCTATCTATAGGATTTTAAACCTTATAATCTAAACCCATAACCCATAAAGTTAGCTACTTTGAGTGATAATCATAACACTCAAAGTAGCTAACTTTCCAATACAGGAGGAAAAACAGAAAAGTACCATGGAACTAGACTCTTGGATTGATATTTTGGATAACTTCAAATTCACTGAAAGCAGCATAAAAATTCTCAAAGTGTTCAGTCACACAGGGAAGACTTGTTTGTGGACACTTCCTGCTATAAGGATTATTTGCTTTATTGTGATCTATTTTTACGTGTCACATTTTTGGACCTCCCATTTTAACATTTTGCAAATAAAGTTTTTAGTACCTCAGTTCCCTGAGGTAGAAAAGGGTATTTTGGAAATTATAAGTCCCAGAGACCATGCACACTATTATACAGTACACATGTGTATGGTATTCAGAAAACACGTTAGCATTTTTAAGTCTGAGCAATCTTGCAGTGAACAAGTCATACTTAGCCTTGAAACTATCTTCAGGAATCTCTATTAGCACTCTTGGAATTTATGTTTTAATGAAAAGACTTTGGGAAATACTGCCACTTTTTATATTATTTCTGTTATCACAACACATTTATTTTTACAAATTTAAAAAGTAGAAATAAATATAAAGCAAAGAAACAAAATGACCCATTGTTCCACCACCCAAATAATTACTATTAAAATTTGGTGAATAGCTTTCCACCAAAACAAATACATACACTCAAAAACATATACTTTTTTTTTTTTTTAAAGGGAGCAATAGGCTCTAGTAAGTTACTTAAAATTTAAAAATGAGTTCTATCCCACCCGAATAGCTAAAAGTAAAATACCAACTGTTGGTGAGGATGTGGAGCAACAGAAAAGCTCATATACTGCTGGTAATACGTAGCTTAGTAAAAAACCACCTTAGAACACTGTTTAGTAGCTGCTGCTAAAGCTAAGCACTCACACAGAATAATGAACCAAAAAGTCTGCTCCTAGTTACGTCCAGATAGAAATTCATACTTATATATACCAAAGACATATATAAGAATGTACAGAGCAACACTGTTCATTATAGTAGCCTCAAACTAGAAAATCCAAATGTCCATCAATGATAGAATGGCTACATTGTATATGCATACAATGGACTACTGTTTAGCAATGAAAATGAGTGATCTGCTATACCTAATATGTAGGAATGTCTCCGATATAATGTAAAGTTAAAGAGGTCAAACAGAAAAGACTACGTACTGTGTGATTCCCTTGCTATAAAGTTTAGAAACAAGCAAAACTAATCTATGATGCTAGAAGCCAGGATGTGGTTACCTGTGGGAGGAGGACTCTGGGTGCTGGTAATATCTATTCTTTGAACTAGGTGGTGAATACAGGATTCTGTTCATTTTGAAAATTCATCCAGCTGTACACTTTTCTATATGGGTATTATGCTTTGATTTGAAAATTTACTTTAAAAAAACGCTGTATCACGAACACTCGACAAGAAAGGAAACGTGTGTGGAAAGACCAAATCGATGCCTCTGAGGTCATCAGTGATTAGAAGATTTGTACTCTGAATGTGAAGTGATAGGGATAGCCTTATTTATTTCATGAGTGTTTTCCCTTTTCTATGTGCACAAAATGCATAAGATTGAAGAGTTCTTTCAATAAGCACAAAATGAAACTTACATAATTTTAAAAAAACAAACACTGCCACATCTGAAGTTCTACAAAATCATTAATGAAATTCCCTAATTACTATATTTACCTGTATATCTTCACTTCCTGAACTAACTCCCTCAATTTTCAAGAAAAAAAAAAATAGACTTTTTCTAATAACAAAACAATAACTGTAACTATTATTTTTTGGTACTTACTGTATGTTGGCACTTGGCCAACATATCACTTGCATTATCCACTTGCATTAGTCCTCACGAGACCTGCATGAGCTTGGAATTCTTTTAAAAAGTTATCAAAATTAGGGGTGCTGGGGTGGTTCAGTGGGTTAAGTGTCTGCCTTCGGCTCAGGTTATGATCTCAGAGTCCTGGGTTTGAGTCCTGCATCGGGCTCCTTGCTCAGTGGGGGGCCTGCTTCTCCCTCTGCCTGCCACTCTCCCTGCTTGTGTGCTCTCTCTCTCTGACAAAATATTTTTAAAATATAAAAAAATAAAAATTATCGAAATTATAAATGTAATACCTTCTGGTTGTAAAAATCCATTAAAAAGTGTGTCGATTAAGAAAGGCAAACAGTCCTCAACGTGTCTTTTCCCCCATAAATGTCACTGATCAACAAGCTGGTATGTGTCCTTCCAGATCTTTTATATGTATGTGGAAACCCACACAGGCACACAGAAGAGAGGTCAGTTATTAATGGCATTATATTATAAATAGAACTCTGCGAGTTGCTTTACTTACTTTAACTATATCTCCTGGCAATCTTTCTATGTCTGTCCCTAGATCATCTCATTCTTTTAATGACTGTCCTGATTATTTAACCATTTCACTATAAACAGGGTTTTGCAGCCTCATTATAAACAGGCGCTCAGCCAGGAATACTATTGACTTTTTGAACTGGATAATCCTTTGAAGACCTATCATGTGCATTTTGAGATGTTACCAGCATCCCTGGTCTCTACCCATTAGAAGCCAGTAACATCCCACCTCTCCCCAACCCATCCACCCGCCCACCCCCACCAGAACAAAAATGTCTCCAGACATTTTATCCCCTGGAAGACAAAATCCTTCCTTCCTACCACTGTCGAGAGACACTGGTAGAGAAGGGTATTTATGTTGTTATTTTCAACAATGTCAGATGGATTCACCAAACGTTGGTATTGCTTATTATAAACCACATTTTACAGATGAGCAAATGGAGGCTAGGAAGGTTGATATGTCCAAGGATGATAGATCATGCTGCTGTAAGTCGTAAAGATATGAACCCAATTCTGTCTCCTCCAGAGTTTGTGATTTTAATCTCCTTCCCAATCCTACTATAATTTTACTACCCGGGAGGTTGTTTTAGGGCCCACTCTAAAGGAGATAGTCAGAACAGTGAATATCACTATTTGTTGAGACTAGATATTAAAAATATCTTATTTCTGATAAACATTCTTCAGCTTCTTTTGACAGAAACAGTTAAAAACTTTTCTGCTTTCTAAAGTTGTCCATAGCAGAATAAGTCATTTGTGATAAACACTTAAACTAAGAAAACTTTAGGAATTTTTAAACAGATAGCTAATATAGTCTCACCACAGTTAATAAGAGCTAACCTAGTTTATATTGGTAGTAGGCCCAAAGTCGGGCTTCTAGATCTTTCTGAGCCAGGCCGCTTTGCCATCAGCATCGTCAATGAGTACAGATGTGTCTCAAGCTCCTGTTGCATGTGGTAGCACACTGTTAGTCCCCTGTACTTCGGATTTCCTCCCCAGGGCTGGTAACACCAAACAACTGATAACAAGGCAAATGAAGCAACAGAGGGAGAGTAAAACAAACTCAAAATTAACATAGCTGTTAATATTGAGTATTTACTTTGTATCAAGTATTTATTTTTTTAAAGATTTTATTTATTTATTTGAGAGAGAGAGAATGAGAGACAGAGAGCACGAGAGGGAAGAGGGTCAGAGGGAGAAGCAGACACACACCCCCCCCCCCCCAGCTGAGCAGGGAGCCCGATGCGGGACTCGATCCCGGGACTCCAGGATCATGACCTGAGCCGAAGGCAGAGGCTTAACGGACTGAACCACCCAGGCGCCCTGTATCAAGTATTTAAATCAGCTGTTATCGCCTTTCATGCCACAATTATTTGAGCACCTACTCTGTGCCAGCTGGGACACCAGGTGCTAGAGCTACAGGAGTAAACAGGAGGCATAGAGCATGCCTCTATGAAGGACATTAAGCATGTTGCTTAAATAACTGTGATTAGTGGGGGAAAACATCATGAGGGTGGGGAGTAGGGAAGGTTTTCCCAAGAAAGGAGGTTGAGCCTAGCAATAGCATGTGTGAAACTGTCAGGTAGGATGGATCGGAGTAGAGTTGAGGAAGTGCGAGCAGACTATGGCCAGGGTCAGATCAAGCAGGGTCTATTAGTACATGTTAGGGATTTTTATCTTTGGCCCTAAAAAGTCCATGGATGTTTAAACGCTGAAGGGGTTTTAAGCTGTGGAGTGTCATGATCCCATTTGGAGTTTCCTATTCTGTTTGCTCTAATGTTATTAGTATTAGCTCATTCTTACAGAAAAGGGTTTTAGAGACCATGTCTTGGAAATTGTAATAACTTGTCTACTACACTACAGTACATTCTTTCATTCCTAGAAAAATGAGATAAAATGGGTCAGGGTTATTATTGTCTCCCTCTTACTAACAAGTAATGACTCCTTCACAGTCTTGGCCTTGAAATTTCCCCCTTATTGAGGATTATGGGACCTCTGGTTAAACAATGAATCAAGGCCTTAGAAGCTTAACAGAGGACATGTTACTGTTGATTCTCTGCTTCTATTTTGTTCTTAATTTTCTTATCTGTAGAATGAGAAGTTCCCTTCTGATAAATAACCTGATGGAGAATAACGTGATGAATCAAGAGTGATTGCTAGTAGAGTTCTAAGAACAGAAAAAAAAAAAAAAATCCCAGTGATTCTAATATTAAGTCCAGGCAACCACCATTTATGGGTTGTCATTTTAAAAATCTGTCTCTCTGAACACTTCATCCATAAATTCCCTGCTTTCTTCGGTTACTGGTGGTGAAGTAATCTCCCTGATAGCTGAGCTGACCCTTCCCAGAGGGCCTCTGACAACCATGTAACGATTGCTTCACCTACTTATGGAGATCTGATAATACAGAAGAGCCAAAGCCTGAAGTGTTTGGCCAGTACCTTGGTTTTGAATTTCTCGCAGGAATTTAACACACTACCACATTCTTGCTTTTTAATTAAGCTCTCTCCCACTTTCACTTTTTCACATTTCTTGTTTGTTCAATCGTCTCCAGGAACTGATCTCAAACGATGTTTTTCACAGCTGTTTTGGAGGCCCTGGCGTCACTTTTACAGGTTTTATTCGTTACATCATTTGTTCTGAAGTGTAATTTCCCTGGGTCTCTAGTTTCTTCATCTGTAAAATGTAAGGAATTTGGATTCAATTCCCCCTTGCAGCTAAATATTTCTAGGATTTGACTCTTACCATTATTCAAATGTAAGAGTAGTAATTTGAGAAATATGACCAATGAGTTACATTCTCCTTTTCACAGCTTTAGGGAACTTTCTTTTCTGTAACTTGATACTAAACATTTCATATTTTGCCTACACTGTTGGCGTCTGAAAGAATGAGTGCAGCCAGTCTTCTTTCAACAGCATTGAATGAGAGCACCCATTGTTTGCCAGTAAGGATCAAAAAAATAAAATATCCTAGTATCACAATTAGGAGAAAGACCTGTGACGAGATCCATTTTGTGCTTGGCTTTCGCAATGTCAAAAATGCCCTTGCTGGGGGCGCCTGGGTGGCTCAGTTGGTTAAGCGACTGCCTTCAGCTCAGGTCATGATCCTGGAGTCCCGGGATCGAGCCCCGCGTCGGGCTCCCTGCTCGGCAGGGAGCCTGCTTCTCCCTCTGACCCTCCCCCCTCTCACGTGCTCTCTCTCTCTCATTCTCTCTGTCTCAAATAAATAAATAAAA
Source organism: Halichoerus grypus (assembly GCF_964656455.1). Taxonomy (NCBI): domain Eukaryota; kingdom Metazoa; phylum Chordata; class Mammalia; order Carnivora; family Phocidae; genus Halichoerus; species Halichoerus grypus. The sequence goes on from NC_135712.1 coordinate 138,115,766, forward strand.
TCTTTAAAAAAAAAAAAAAAAACGCCCTTGCTGTTTAAAAAGTTATTTTGGTATCTTACCCTTTTATTAAAGCGTCCTCTTCAAAGTCATGGGGGGAAAGTCATGATTCTGGGAAACTTATAGTTTCACCTAATCTCATCATCCAACTTCTTTTTCCACTGGTGAGAGCTGAGCCTTGAGTCCCCACCAAAGAAATATCTTAGCATTAGGGCTGTTTGGGCCTTGAATGAGCTGACCATTCATTTCACTTCTCCTCAGAAAAAGCCACCTACAGTTTCCCTATTCCTTAAAGACCACCCCATGGACCAGGGAAATTTTTGTTGAGTTGATTTGTTCTCATTCCTGAAGCTCCCTTGTTCTATTCCTTGACTGATTTTTTTATGTTAAATTTTAATCATCAGCTTAAGACAAGTCACAAAATCGTTTGCTAATAAACCTAAATTGCAAGAAAGTCAAGAATAAAAGAAAAAAAATCGATACCAGAGCCCCTAGTAACTTGCTGTAATTCTATTTTCATGTCAACAGATATGTTTGGAGAATTGTTATTTCTAGTACAAAAAAAAAAAAATTGGAGTTTGTAATAACAAAGACTAGCAGCCACCTAGTTAAGCTTTATTGTTAGGTCTGAATTCTATTGATATTTTCCATCTGTCTACTTACTCTCCTTGCAGCTAGCTGTTCTCTGTCCTCCTCCTACCCCAACTTCCTAGCATCAGACATAAAGCCAAGAAAGCATCAAAAACCCAAGCTTGATACTTTCCGCTCCCAGAAAGTTGGTGATCGGGAACCAAGTAGAGGAGGTGTGATCGAATTGGTCATCAGGCAAACATAATAAAACCAGCAACATTCAGAAAGAATTACCTATTCAAAACAGAACTCAGACCTTCTCATGGCCCCCATGACAAAAGTTCCAACATTTCTTTATCTAGAAATAATGCCTTTCAGTCCATAGAGGGAACAGAAAAATTGGGCAACATCACTGCTACAGGTAACTTGTTGGCCCAATTTTACATTATGCTATGGTTTGAAAGTGAGTGCCCTCCCAAAATTCATATTGAAATCCTAATGTCCAATGTGATGGTGTTAGGAGGTGGGGCCTTTGGGAAATGGTTAGGCCAAGAGGGTGGAACCCTCCTGAATGAGATTAATGCCTTGGGAGAAGTGAAATTAATGCCCTCATAAAAACTGAATATGGCCCCTGAGGAAGTTGCAAACCAGGGGAGAACAATCTACAAAACTATAGTATTAATATGTATGTTTATGATAAGAAGAAAGACAATAGAATCACTAAATTCTACTCCTAAAACCAGGATTACATTATATGTTAACTAACTAGAATTTATTTATTTATTTAAAGATTTTATTTATTTATTTATGTATTTGAGAGAGAGATTGAGAGTGAAAGAGCATGAGCTGGGGGAGAGGCAGACTCCCCACTGAGCCGGGAGCCTGATGCAGGGCTTGATCCCGGTACCCTGGGATCATGACCTGAGCTGAAGGCAGATGCTTACCCAACTGAGCCACCCAGGCACCCCTTAACTAATTAGAATTTAAATAAAAATTTGAAACACAAAAAAAGAAGAAAAGCAATATACAAATTGTCTCACAGTATCCACTGGTATAGTAAGTATATCAGGCAATTGAAACTATGGAACACAAGAATAACTATAAGGACAATGAGATTGGGTGGTGATTGCCAAGGTTCATTGACTTTCCTCAGAAATAAACTAGATGCTAAAGGAAATTAACAAGAATTTAAAAAAAAAAAAAAAGAGGTCTGACAGAGCTCCCTAGCCCCCTCCACTATGTGAGCACACAGCAAGAAGCTGGCTGTCTGCAACCCAGAAGAGAGCTTTCACTAGACACCGAATCTGCCACTGCCATCATCCTGGGTTTACCAGACTCCAGAACGGTGAGAAATAAATGTTTGTTGTTTATAATTCACTCAGGCTCTGGAATTTTGTTATAGCAGCTCAGACAGACTGACACATTACTTTTTCCAGAAAGTTGATTTTGTCAGGACAGACTGGTATTTCAGAGAAAGGGAGGGAATGAGTCACAGGGAAAGCAGTTGGAAGAAGAGTCCCAGTTCCAAATTTTACTGGGGCCAGCTTTGAGTATAGTTCAGATGAGTGGAATGCTTGGACCCACTCTTTAAGCAAAGCTTTTTATGGGTCCTAGAGTTCAAACTCCAGTTTTCCTTCAAATCAGACCCAAATTGGAAGGATCCAAAAAGATTATATATATATATATATATATATATATATATATATATATATATATATGCAAAATGGAATAATAAATACTATATCCCTACTTTAGGAAACAAAGCCATTTTTCATTTGAGTTATGTATGTACCATCCTATGCATTTGATAAAGTGATATAGCTATTAAGACCATTTTAATGAGATTCAGGGAAGCCATTAGATAGGTCCACTATCTCTCAAGTAATACATGTGGATCTAAGAATCAAACAAGAGCATGTCCAACTCCTCAGGCTATGTTGCTTTTTAATACCTTACCTTCTTAAATTTAAAATTACTGTGTGCTTCTTATTCATCTAATTGTTCCCCAAGGCCCCATTCCTCCAGTCTTAAGTATCCTACTCTTATTATCAAGTATTGATATTAACATTTAGGTAGGAAACCTATTTAGAAAATGTAATCCAAGGGAAAAAAATTCAACAAAAGGGCAGGATTTTACTGGCTGAAGTTAAATGTCACATTCAAAAAGAAATATTTTCACTGGCACTTAATGCATTTTATAACAAATAACATGACCAACCATTAATGATTACTCTAGGCAAAATTATGAAATAGCTTGGTTTTGTCTTTCAAGACCTCAGCCACATAAATTTTGTATCTTCTCACATCATAAAAAAATCATTTGCATTCATGTTTATGTACTTCAAAATAGACAAAAGAGCTTTTCTTTTTACAGGATTTAGAGCTTCAAGGTGCTGCCTGACTTCACAGACCCTTCTATATGTTTATAGGTATCACAAGGCTTTAAGAAGGTAAACATCTTCCAAAATTATTTGACACAGAACACTTGATGCTTTGGAAGGAGTGCATGTTGAGAAATGCTCACTCACAGGCTATCAGCCAAGTTTTCCCTGCAACCACAACAGTTGAACTTTCCTCTGTGTCCCTGATAAGTAAAAAACTATAAATGAATGATTCAAAAATGAAATTAAGAAAACAATTCCATTTATAATAGAATCAACACTAATAAAGTTTGGAATAAATTGAACAAAACTTCCAAACTTATACTCTGAACACTATAAAATATTTTTTTTAAGATTTGATTTATCCATTTGTTAGAGAGAGATTGAGACAGAGCAAGCACAAGCAGGGGGAGTGGCAGGAAGAGGGAGAAGCAGGCTCCCTGCTGAGCAAGGAGCCCGATGCCGATGCCGTACTCAATCCCAGGACCCCGGGATCATGGGCTCAGCCGATGGCAGACACTTAACTGACTGAGCCACCCATGCGTCCCACTATAAAACATTTTTGAAGGACCTTAAATAAGATCTAAATAAATGGAAAGACATCTCACGTTCAGGGGTTGGAGGACTTCAGATTGTTAAGATGATAATAATCCCCAAATTGATCTACAGATTCAATGCAATCTTTAGCAGAACCCTAGCTCACTTCTTTGTATGAATTGACAAGCTGAATCTAAAATTCATATGAAATTTAAGGGGCTTGGAATAGCTAAAATAATCTTGAAATAGAAGAGTTGTAAGACCCCCGATTCCAATTGCAAAAGTTACTACAAAGCAACAGTAATCAAGATAATGTGAACCCTCAGCACTGTTGGTGGGAATGAAAACTGGTACAGTCATTGTGGAAAAACAGTATGGAGATTCCTCAAAAAATTAAAAACAGAATCAGTAATTCCACTACTGGGTATTTATTCCAAGAATATGATAACACTAATTCAAAAAGATATATACACCCCTATGTTTATTGCAACATTATTTTATTTTATTATTTTTTTAGAAGCGGGGAGGGATAAAGGGAGAGGAAGAGAATCTCAAGCCAGCTCTACAGCCAGTGCAGAGCCCATGTGGGTGGGGCACCATCTCACCACCCTGAGATCATGACCTAAGCTGAAATCAAGAGTTGGACACTTAACCAATGGAGTCATCCTGGTGCCATTCAGCATTATTTACAATAGCCAAATTATGGAAGCAACCCAAGTGATCTTCGATAGATGAATGGATAAAGAAGATACAGTATGTAAACACACACACACACACACACACACAGGAATATCACTCAGCCATAAAAAAGAATGAAATCTTACTATTTGCAACAACATGGATGGATCTAGAGGTATAATGCTAAGTGAAATAGAGAAGACAAAAACCATATAATTTCACTCATATGTGGAATTTAAGAAATAAAACAAATAAAGAAAAAAGAGACAAACAAAAAAAACCCCACTCCTAAATATAAAGAACAAACTGGTGGTTACCAGAGGGAAGATGGGGGGGGGTGGGCAAAATAGGTGAAGGGGATTAAGAGTATATTTATCATGATGAGCACTGAGTAATGTATAGAATTGTTGAATCACTATATTGTACTCCTAAAACTGACAAGACACTGTATGTTAATTACACTGGAATTAAAACATTAAATTAATTTTTAAAAAGACAGTATTGAACTGGCTTAAGTATGAACGTTATTGGCCAATGGAATAGAATTGAAAGTCCAGAAATAAATCCTTATATCTATAGTCAATTGATTTTTAAATGATGGTACCAAGATTATTCAGTAGGGAAAGAATCGTCTTGTCAATAGATAGTATGGGAACAACTGGAAAGCCACATACAAAAAACTGAAGCTGGACCATATACAATAATATGATGTCACACCGTATACAATAATAAACTAAAAAGTGGATCAAAGACCTAAATGGCAGAGTCAAAACTATAAAACTCTTAGACAAAAACATGGGGTAATTCTTTATGACCCTGGATTTGGAAGGAATTTTTTTTTTAAGATTTTATTTTTAAGTAATTTTTATACCCAATGTGGGGCTCCAACTCACAATCCCAGGATCAAGAGTCACATGCTCTACCAACTGATCCAGCCAGGTGCCCCTGGAAGGAATTTTTTTTTTAAGATTTTATTTATTTATTTGAGAGAGACACAGAGTGAGAGAGCGAGCATGAGTGGGGTGATGGGCAGAGAGAGAAGCAGACTCCCCGATGAGTAGGGAGCCCGATGTGGGGCTCAGTCCCAGGACTCTGGGACCATGACCTGAGTCAAAGGCAGACGCTTCACTGACTGAGCCAGCCATGTGCCCCTGGAGGGAATTCTTAAATGTAATACCAAAAGCATGAGCATCAGCAGAAAAATAGACAATTTGGACTTCATCAAAATTAACTTTTGTGCTGCCAAAGATACTATCAAAACTGAAGAGACAAACCAGAGGAGAAAATCTTTGCAAATCATATATCTAATAAGTGACTTGTCTCCAGAATATATAAAGAACTCTTATAATTCCCAATAATAAAAAGACAAATAACTCAATTTTTAAAGGGGCAAAGGATCTGAATTATTTCTCCAAAGATAGTCAATAAGCAGATGAAAAGATGTTCATCTTCATTAGTCATCAAAGAAATGCAAATTAAAATCACAATGAGATACCATTGTGATTCAGACCCAGTAGGATGGCTGTAATCAAAAAGTCAGATAACAATAAGTGTTGGCAGAATGTAGAGAAATCAGAATCCTCATACTCTGCTGATAGAAACATAAAATGGTCCATCTGCTTTGGAAAACAGTCTAACAGCTCCTCAATGATTAAACATAGAATTACTATTTGACTCAGCAATTCCACTCCTTGGTGTACACCCAAGAGAATTCAAAACATACATCCTCACAAAAGCTTGTACAGGAATGTTCATGGCAGCATTATTCACAATATTGAAAAGATAGAAACTACCCATAGGTCCATCAATTGATAAATGAATAAATAAAATATATCCATACAATGAGATATTATTTGACCATAAAAGGCATGAAGTACTAACACATGTTACAACATGGATCAACTTTAAAAATATTACGCAAAGTGAAAGAAGCCAGTCACAAAAGATCACATTACATGATTCCATTCATATAAAATATCCAGAACAGGAAAATATACAGAGATAGAAAGTAGATTCGTGATCTGCTGGGGGGGAAGGGGGTGGGGCAGACTGGTGGGTGATAGCCAAAGTATTGAGTTTCTTTTTGAGGTGAAGAAATGTTCTAAAATTGGTTGTGGTATGGCCACCTGGGTGGCTCAGATGGTTAAGCATCTGCCTTCGGCTTGGGTCATGATCTCCAGGTCCTGGGATCAAGCCCCACCTGGGGCTCCCTCCTCAGCGGGGAGTCTGCTTCTCTCTCTCCCTCTCTCTCTCTCCCCCTGCTTGTGCTCTCTCAGTGTCTGTCTCTCTCTCTCTCAAATACATAAATAAATCTTTAAATAAAATAAAATAGGTTGTGGTAAAGGTTGCACAACTCTGAATATACTTTTTGTGTACTTAAATGGATGGATAATGCCTCAATAAAGCTTTAAAAATGTATCAGTAGCATAGATAATCAAAATGTGGTTAGTGGAACAGTGCCTTCCACAAACCATTTGTTGTTGGTCCGTGAAGAGTTAAGGAGCTTGCACCAGAATATAAAATTGTAGCAATACTTTATCAAAAAGGAATTAGTGCATTGATTATCCAAGCACAAGGTGCTTCTCTTGCAGACAGGCTCCATTGGGTAGCCCTGACCTACAGCACACCTCACACTTTAAACAGAAGGATTTCCAGTGACTCTGGCTCTTGAGATAGAAGTGAGGAAGGCAAGAGGGACTATTCCAAAGTTTCCATCCTGGCAGGCAGATGGATCACAGAAGCCATGAAGGAAAAGAGAGACGAATTAGGGAAAGGCTAGAGTTGGGAGCAGGGTAGGGTATGGAAGGGATCAGTGGAAGAGAAAGAATAGGAACAGAAATCTAAAGATAAAAGTAAGAGGGGAAGCTGAACAAGAGAACCAGAGCTAAGGCAACAGCAACAACAATTTATTGAAACTTAAGCTTCTTTACGAAACATCTGCAGAGCTGAAAGATGTGAGTGCCAAGCCGCGACCCCCCACCCCCCACTGCCCTGGTTGGGATGCAGAGGAACCTGAGGTGAGGGTGAGGAATCCATACAGCAAGCACTCCAGATAATTCTAATGCAAGCAGTCCTTGAGCTCCATGTTGAAACAGTGAAGTCGAGGCAGAAGCAGAAAATAAATGCACAGGGCAGTGTAGGAATACTTTCCGGGATTTCATGAAATCCCTAGTAGTCATGGGAGGACTCTTAAAATTGAGGCGGAGTCGGTTTTTTAATAAGAAAACTCTATCCTTAACCATTTTGCAATATTAGCTTTTGACTTATTCTTACTCTAATTATAAATCAGGATTTTAAACAAGTCCCTATTTTTAATTCAAACATTAAAAATAGGATGTATTAATAAAGAATGTTAGCACATAATAACAAAATTACGATTCAAATTTAAAGACAGCTACAAACATAGGAAAACTAATCCTTTCATAATCAACCAACTTACAAGTATTTATTGAATACCAACCACGTAACCATCATTATATGGGCACCGTGAAAAAGAAGACAAATTTAAAACATTGTCCTTGACTCCAAGGATACTATAAATATGGAGACAAGTCATTTAATAATAAATGAGAATCATTTATTCATTCAACAAACATTGAGTACCTACAAAGCTGATGGAGTATGAAAGAATATTTTGTATATTATTCTTTATGCCTTTTTATATGTCTGAAGTCGTTTATGATGATTTTAAAGCAGTAATTAAATTGGTCAGTATGAGTGTTGGTTGGTAACCAACAACTGCTCATAGTATTAATTTCAGGTTTTGAAAAAGAAATACAGCACTGAAGGCAGAATTAGGATTAACACTAATTGGAAAAGCTGCTTTCAAATTATCCTAAAGCCACAATAATCTGGTAACTCCTTTTTGCTTTGAATGACTTGGATTTACCTTTCCTTTCAAGGTGGGTTCCTTATGAACTCTTCACTTCATTCATTGTGATACATAATGAACATGCTGCCTGGTGTTGCTTGAAAGACTGTTACACACATGTATTTCAGTCTCTGAATAGAGCCAAGGGAAGGGAGGCCTACATTATACCTTTTTATTCCCATCATGCAGCAACTAAAGATTGTTAATAACGTCATTCAAGTATGAAAGGTCCTTTTTATTAAAAAACAGTATAGTTGGACAGTGTGATACTTAGGCTATGGGCTTGCCACATTATTTCAGCCTTTTACTGAACAGAGTCAGGTTTCTAAGAATGTAGGTGATGCCCTATTCCAAAGGAAAATAAACTGTGAAATAATGGAATTATGCTGTTTTACAGAGAAAGCTGGTAACAGGTTTTCCTGATGAAGAATGATTAGATTCATGGATCATTTAAGTCCATGTTCTTGCCCAGAACTAAAGTATTTGAATATGCTGATCGGCCAAGCTCCCTCTGCAATGTTGGGCTGTGCAAATGTAAATCCCCAAGTAAAATGTCTGCCTAGTAGAAATGTAAAATCCAAAGCAAAGATAACAGGAAAGAGGAGACATTTATTTAAAAGGAAAGAGGATAGGAATTTTAATGCACTCGGTTTAACTTTTGTGTGTTTAGAAAGTACTATGAACTGATTGTGAGTAGTAGTATTTTTCCTCCAGTGTATGGCAATGTTAGGTGCACTAGGATATCAGCCTCTGGAAACTACATCACTGTTTTTGATCTGTCTTGCCGAGAAAATCTAACAACTCGAGCTACCTTCAGTTCTGGGAGCTCTTCACCTCCACCCCTCAAATGCCTGCTTCCTTCTTCAGAGTCCTTCTCCACGTCGGACGGGTAGCCCCTGGCTGATGGCTTCTCTTAACCTCCTCAGCTTTCCTTTCCCCCTTTTCCTTCTATGGAGCTCACCTGGCAGAGCTCCAGCCCTGGCTTCCACTCTCCACTGGTCCTCTGTGACCCCGGGGCTGCTAAGCGTGGCTGGAAAAAAAGCCCCCAACCACCTTTCACTCAAAGGTCCTCAGCATCAGGGGCGCCTGGGGGGCTCAGTCGGTTAAGCGTCTGCCCTCGGCTCAGGTCATGATCCCAGGGTCCTGGGATCGAGCCCCACATCGGGCTCCCTGCTCCACGGAATCCTGCTTCTCCCTCTCCCGCTCCCCCTGCTTGTATTCCCTCTCTCACTGTGTCTCTCTCTGTCAAATAAATAAAATCTTTAAAAAAAAAAAAAAAAAAAGGTCCTCAGCATCAGCCTCACCTTGGTTCTTGTGGGAACTGCAGAATGTCAGCCCTGCCCCAGGCCCACTGAGTCCAAATCTGTAGTTTAACAAGGTCCCCAGGTGATTCCTATGCATATCAAGATTGGGAAGCATCAATACAAAACACTGGTCTTGTTACAAGAATCATGGTCTCCAGGGCACCTGGGGGGCTCAGTTGGTTAAGTAACTGTCTTCGGCTCACGTCATGATCCCAGGGTCTTGGGATCGAGCCCCACATCAGGCATCCCCTGCTCTGCGGGGAGCCTGCTTCTCCCTCTCCCTCTGCCTGCCATTCCCCCTGCTTGTGTTCTCCCTCTTTCTCTCTCTGATGAATAAATAAAATCTTAAAAAAAAAAAAAATCGTGGTCTCTAGTCCCAGCTGGCCTTGGCCACCTCCAGACACCCTCGGAAGATTTCCCTAGGCACCATGCCATCCCATGCCCTGGAGCTGGGATTTCAAACTCGATAGTCTCTTTAGAAATCCACCCATCATTTTTTCCCTTTGGTCAGCAGGTCACATTACCTCTTCTTTTACTGAGAGAGACAGAGACAGCATGCTTCTCAGGCAGGAAGTCCTCCATTGTTGCCCCACTGCCTAAATCCTACCTCAGTGTCGCTTACCTCCGTGCCTACTCCTTCCTCCTCTCCTCAACAATAGAAGAGGTGCTTTCCCACCTACTGTGGTCAGATCTCCATCTTCAGCCTCAAATCCATCTTCTCCCTCCACTTCCTGGGTTTCACTCCATCAACAGACAAATTCAATCCGCCATCTTCATTCAAATAGGCTTCTGTTACTCCTCAACTAATTCTGTTCTTTCACTCCTGCTTCTACTGTCCCCATCTCATCTCCAATTCAATCCTCAGCTCGTTGCCATCTGGCTTCTCCCCTCACCATTCTGAGGACCGTGCTCCAAGGACCCAGTCTCACTCGGCAGCCTCTGACACTGCCATTCCCTCATTGGAACACCCTCTGGAGCTCACTTCCAGGATACCTCTCCTCCCCAGCTTTGATTTTCAATATCTCACTACTCTTTCTAAGTTATTCCCTTCTTAGATCCATTCTCCTTTACCTGGAGCTCAAGATTGGTGTTCTCAGGGACGCATCCTTGGCTTTTCCCTTCTCTCCTTCCTCACTGCCTGATCTCATCCATTTCACGCCATATGCTGCTGATTCCCAATCTACAGCCCAGACTTCCCTAATGAACCCATATGATCCATCTGCTTGTGGGGACCCCCGCCGACATGTAACTGATCTAATTCAGCATGTCTCACACTGATTTCATCTGTTCATGCGAGAACTGCTGATGGAGCGTCTACCATGAGCCAATTCTAGGTGCTGGAGATAGAGTACCAATGAGGAATATCCTCTCCTCTCCATCTGAAGTTTCCATGAGGGGAACATATAGACATAAAGAGACACTGGGTGGTGGTGTTGGCAAGACCACTGAGAGGACGTGGTAGCTGATTGACCCATGAGCTGGACCCCGGCTCTCAGAGGCTCTTACCCCCACCCCTGTCCTTGGAATGTGGGTTCTGCTGGCATTTCCCACTCCCAGAGGCTGCTCCAAGGACACAGCCTCGAGACAGCAAAGTGGTGTTCAGAACTCCTGCATGGTATATGCGACTGAACCCAGTTGAGGCCTCTCTATGAACCGTTCAAGTTTGGCTGGTGGGTGTGGAGATCCATTCGCATTGCTGCCGTCCAAGACCGGCTTCATAGGGAAGTTCCTTTGCTGTTAGACCCACCAGCTGCCTACCTGGAGTGGCCGGCCTCTTTCTTCTGCCTCTCCCTGCCCTCCATGTACAGCGCCAGTTGCAGATGTCACTTGAGAAGCTCCCGGGACGGTTGTGAACCAAGAGGTGGTAAGGGTATGAGGAAACCCAAGGCAGCTAAAGGAGAGAAAGGATGCTGAGAGGGAGAAGGTGTGTTCCTTCCTTCCCGGTGCTCGGGAAAGGCCCCTTAGATATGCGGGCATTTGAGTAGAACTTGAAGAGAGGGAGGCAATGAGTCACGAGGTGGGGGAGAGAATTCCAGGATTAGGGAGGGGCAGGTGCTGAAGCCCAGGGGTGGAAGTGTGTTCCAGAAACAGCCAGGCTGACGCAACAGGATGAAAGAGAAGGAGGCAGGAGGTGAGCTGGAGAAGCTGGGCCACATGGTACAGAGTTCAGAAAGCTGTGGGAAGGACTTCTCTTCTACACTTACTTGAGCAACAGAGAGGCATGTTCTGACAGGATTCCTAGCCACCCAGACTCCAGCGCTCTCCCTCCCCCACCCTGCGCTTCTCCATGTCCTCCATCCCAGGGAGAGGCCCTTCCATCATCTTCACTCCTCCAGTTCTCATTCTCTTTCTTAAGGTCCATAGGCCCCCCACTAAAATACTCCCATTTCAAATATACCATTATTCGGTATAAGGGGTCTTGTTTGCTTAGAGCTCACAATTTATAACGCCATACCATAGTTTTAAAATGAATTTTCCAAATCCAGCAAGTAATACGAGTACTTCGAATCTAAGGACTGTCTGAAAAGAAGAAACCACAGGAATCACTTTAGCATTAGAATAACAGGAGTCTGAAGTCAGGTAGTTGGCCTTTCTGTCTTATAAAAACATATTTATCACAGAGCAGTGAATTTCCTAAGTGTTCTGTTAGAGATCCCAGAAGATGTTGACATGAAGTACAGAAAAGATCATGTAACAGAAGAGGAGACCCAAGTGGGGGAAACAGGGTGACCTGGTCCACACTGCACAGTTCATGGGAACACAAACTGTCTCCTGGTTCATTGCTCTTTCCACTTTAACACGGCCCTGCAGAAAAGCCCAAGCTGCAACAGGTGCACCTTTATTCTTTGACAAGGTTTGTTAAGAAGCAAAAACCAAATCATCATGTTGTTCTTTTTGAGAGAGAATGGCACCGCATGTTAACTGCAGAGATGAGGGCAAATGTTCTTAAAGGTCCTTGGGAATGCCCGGAGAAGGGTATAAGTCTAGGCAATCGGGACAGTCAGGTCACAGCATGGAACCTGCCCCACGACTCCAAACCTTCTCAAACCTCTCAGCCCTTAGGCAAGGTTTCATCATACCTATGCCTACAGTTCTTTTCTGGCTAAAGCATGCGATTTTCCCCTACTCAATACAGCATTTATGTTATATCAATCACAAAGGAAATCGATGGTTTTCCTTATGGCCCCCTTTTCAAAAAGTACTCCTTCAGGATAATGCTTTACATATTTTTTTAAAGATTTTATTTATTTATTTGACAGAGAGAGACACACAGAGAGAGCACAAGCAGGGGGAGTGGGAGAGGGAGAAGCAGGCTTCCTGTGGAGCAGGGAGCCCGATGTGGGGCTCGATCCCAGGACCCTGGGATCATGACCTGAGCAGAAGGCAGACCCTTAACGACTGAGCCACCCAGGCGCCCCAGGATAATGCTTTAAATACAAATCACTCACACAGTAGGAGGGGAGGTAGGCAGTGTACAGACTTAGAAGGAGTGTGTATAGCCCAGAGAGACTAGTTATTCAAGAAATGTTTAAGATACCCCAGTGCCTATAAAGAAAACAGCACGCACAGGCATTATTTATCTAAATAACTCCTTACCCCCGGCCCGTATCTGGCATCATTAATGACGCCTAATAAATGATTGAACATGTCCCATCCTGAAACCCTGAACTTGTGCACACAGTGCCTTAGATCATGGTACTGATGAAGGCATGAAGCATTGCCAGCCTCACTTTTGATGCACTAGGCTCTAATTAGCTTTGGATGAGAGCAAGAGGCAAAGGACTTTAGTTTCGTGGCTTTTGATTTGTTGTCTTTTTTCCTTCGCCTCCAAGGATCTTAGGTCCTGACAATACGAGGAGAGGCAGACTTGAGAGAGATGAATTCTGTCTGAGACATGTAAGTGAATATCCCCAGTACCTGCGAGGAGATGAGTGTGGAACTGCCCTGAGTATAAACGTTTCAGATACAGTGTTGCAACGTGCCTGCACAGGTCTGCTGGGTGAAACTGTGAAGGTAGATGCACCCGGCCAGAAAGAGCATATGCAAAGTGGGAAGAGGCTGGAAGGCGGGATGATCTGCCTGATGCCATGAGTTTCACCAGCGGCCCCGACAAACTGCAGGTAATGCAGGGAAGGGTGGGACCGATTGAGGGATGAGGGATAGTGGAGAGAGTGAGAGAGAAGCTGAAAGGAAAGGAAGCAAAGGAAGCAAAGCCATGAGCAAGGGGGAAGGCTTGGAGAAAAGGAAGAGGACTGGTTGTAGCTACCAGCTGTGTAACCTTGGACTTGGCACTTACCATCCCTCTCCTCATTCACACATCCCATGTGCAACTGGGCCAAGGTTCTAGCCTCTGCTCTTTGAGATGACAAATAAGCTCTCTGATCAACAACAGTTAAGAGGACTCCTCAAAACACAGTGCCTGAACCCAAACCAGTAACTCTCTCAATGGGTAGAAGTCAGGCCATTTGAAAAGAATGGTAGGAGGGAAAAGGAGAGAAGATATTCCAGAATATGGATAATGTTTCGATCTCCACCCTGTCCCCCCCAATCCCTGACAAAGAAAGTTACACACAAGTAAGTCCGGCCTCAGCGGGCTCACTTCCACCCATCAAGGCGCATGGTTCCTTTTAGAACATGTCTTGTACAAAGCCTAGGAGTTGCAAGATACACATTTCTGGCAGCCCCAACAAGCGGAGAGGCCCCTTGCTCCCATAAACTCCACATTCTTCCTCCAGCTGCATGCCAGACCAACAATAACCAAACTATACTACTCCCTCAGGACAAGCAGGAATGTGAAAATAGAACAGAACTGAAATCTATTAAGATTCGTATCCATAGATGTTTTTATGAGGCTAACAAAGGACATTAGAAAAAAACTAAGACCAACTGTAACACAACCCCCATCTTTAAATTGCTCAGAGGGTGAATCAAAGTGCTTGAGTTAATTAGAATTTCCTTTGTGGGGAAGAGAACACAGTTCAACAAAGCTATTAGCTGTTTGGATATTGGAAGAGAAACCCAGTAATATATTATGCTTTGGAGAAAAGTAATAAAACCCACTCATGATCTGAATCCTGAAAACCTCAAAACCCCCAATTTATCTAATCATAGATTCTGTTCTTAAAATGCCATGAACACTGCAGAAGGGGGGAAAAGGAAGCCATACTTTCTGCTCTTAAAAACGAAGACATCTACCCTAGACATTTGTCTGCATGTTGTTTCAACCTTGTGCTAGAGCTCTCCAAAACTGGAGTGCAAATTTTGTGTGTGTGTTTGTTTGTTTTTTACTTTTAAAGCCCTTAAAAAACCTTTGTAAAGAGAACAATAATCATAGAATGTTGCCGACTTGTAGAAAATAAGACGCCTTGACTTTTGGTGTTTCAAGAAGTTGACCAGACCAACCGCTTGTTCGTGGTCAACTATTATGTAGTTAAGCATAAAAATAGGATTTTCTGGAACTCTCGGCACCGCTCTGTGTAACAAGAAACCTCTCCGGTTCTGCGGCCTTCTGGGATCTGTGTGGGCTGGCAGGGAGAGGGCTATGATCTGAATGTGTGTGTCCCTCCAAAATTCCTATATTGAAATCCTAATACCTAATGTGATGGTATTGGGAGATGGGGACTTTGGGAGGTTCTGAAGTCATGCGAATGAGGGCGAGGATTAGTGCTTTTATAAAAGAGGCTACAGAGAGCTCTCTAGCCCCTTCCACCATATGAGGACACAACGGAAATATCTGCAATCCAGTGAGGGCCCTAACCTGGCCCTGCTATCATTGATCGTGAGCAATATATTTCTGTTGCTTGTAAAATACCCAGTTTGTGATCTTTTCTATAGCAGCGAACAGACTAAGGCAAGGAGGGGGCCCGATCTGGTCCATGCAGAGAGGAAAATCCTGGAGGGGAAGGTCTGTGTTGTGTGTGGTGTTGGGAGAGGGGGTAAGGGTGGGGGATATAGTGATTTCCATATCCCCAGTATTGGTATATACTTGGCAAACGTTTCCATAAACGAAGTGAACTAATTCTTTTTTTTTTTTTAAGATTTTTATTTATTTATTTAACAGAGAGAGACACAGCAAGAGAGGGAACACAAGCAGGGGGAATGGGAGAGGGAGAAGCAGGCTTCCTGCTGAGCAGGGAGCCCGATGTGGGGCTCGATCTCAGGACCCTGGGGTCATGACCTGAGCCGAAGGCAGACGCTTAACGACTGGGCCACCCAGGTGTCCCGAAGTGAACTAATTCTAATTGCCGTTTTGCTGTTAACTTACTGTGTGACTTCAGGCAAGTGAATTTGCTTGAGCTTCAGTTTTTCCGTCTGTAAAGTGGGGATGACCCCTAAGATAATGCCCGTGAACGAATCTATGAACTCTAAAGTTCTATGTGCATGAAAGGATGAAGAATTAGAGTTGCCTCTGTTTTTCTTCTTCTCAGATACTGGCAGATGTTAAACTTTCAGTGTCAAAAACACTGCCAGTATTCTCAATGACTTTCTTCTGATCAAAAAGTTTCTTTGGCTTGTAAAATGACATATTTTCCCCCCTAGGTTAAAGCTAATTTCATTATGAAATTTAAAAAAATATGGTCTGCAATGTCTTTGTTTTTTCAGAATTGAATCTTAGAAAACATGTTCACCTTGGTTTTAAGTAAGATGGGGTTTCTAGGCTATTCTACAAAAACTCATTTTAGTGCACGGTGTAGTAAGCTGTGATCCTGCTGTCAATCCTAAATTCTGACAACAGACTGGAGCTCTGTCTATTACTGCTAGTCTATTATGTTAATAATTGAATACTACGTCCCAGGCTCTATGCTTTGCATTTTATATGTATTCTCTTTAAGCTTTCTACCAACTCAGTGGGGAAGATATTCCTCTTCTATATGTGTAAAAAGAGCTCCTGAAAGGTTAAGGGCCAATACAAAATAGAATCAAGATTTGACCAGGCCTGACTTACTTAAAAGTCCTTGGTCTTTCCACTATGTGGACTTTATTTATATATTATTTATTTATTTATTTATTTATTTATTTATTTATTTGAGAGAGAGAGAAAAAATGGACATGAGCAGGGGGAGGGGGAGGAGGAGAAGGAGGGGGAGGAGGAGAAGGGGGGGAGAAGGAGAAAGGGGGGGAGAAGGAGAAAGGGGGGAGTAGGAGGAGCAGGGGGGAAGTGGAAGTGCAGAGGGATAAGGAGACTCCATGTGGAGCAGGGAGCCTGATGTGGGGGGCTTGATCCCAGGACCCTGAGATCATGACCTGAGCTGAAATCAGACGCTTAACTGACAGAGCCACCCAAGTGCCCCTTGACTGATTGACTTTAAAACATACTTATGGGATAAAACCCATTGGTAAACTAGAGCCTGTACTTATGAACATCAGAACAATTGATTCGTTTAAAAAAGAGGAAAACAACCCCTTGTAATATGGAACTTTTCCAAAATATTTGTGGTGCCTCCAATCACCATACTCAATGCTCTTCATTATTTGGTGCAAACTGAATCAAATCAACAATATACACTTTTTGAGCATTTTCTAACTCAAAGAACAAAACATTCTTGAAAATACTAAAATAAACTAGAAAGGTGCTGTGAAGAAGACAATGCTCCCCAGGTGCATTTTGAAAGATTTAAAAAATGGAACTCTCTGCATCTTTCCTGTATTACATGATCTATTCCTGCTGATTTCCACTTCAGCAGGGAATAACTTGCTTAGTGGACACTGGTGGGTCTTTTCAGAATCGGCTACAGACATTGTCTTGTACTTAAAAATGCGTAACTTCTTCTAGTGTTATCACACTGGCTGGAGGCAAAATTGTCAAGAAACATGTAGTAGAACTTGGCTCACAGCCCTCTGAACATATAATTACTTTCTACAGTTCCAATCTACACAATAGCAATTTGCAGTAGCAACATCATCCGGGCACATTGAGAGAAATGTTAAACTTAGCTTATTGGCAAGAAGAGTCTAAGTCAGCTTCAAAGAGTGATACATGTTTTAAATAACTTTGAAACATAAGCTAAATTCCCACATTTCTCCCCAGTCTGCTTGGAACATGGGCAACTTGACACTCAGCCTACAATTAGAAAGTTTGGAGTGTGCAATCAAAAGAGCTAAAAGAGCTTATAACTGTGAACCAAAGAAATATGCATATTCCAGTCAATTATTCAGGAGCGAATTATCCAGAATCACTCCATATTAGCTAGAAATGATCTGGCTAATCGATGTCCTCTCCCTCATTTTCAGTCACGGGTCAGCAAGTTGTACATCTTTCAGAAGTAGTGATCAAGACTAAGCCGAGAAAAAAGGAAACTCTCCCGTCAGCTGATATTTAGGGCTCTAAAACCTAGTTCTGATAAAGAGGAGCCATGGTTATCTACTGGGGTGGTTGAGAGCAAACAATATGCCATAATCACCGTATGAATTATTTCAACCAACTCATTGGTTTTGTTCAGTTTGTGAACTTTGATTGTAAGTATCATTTATAGCTGGGCTATGTGATTAATCTAAAGTTCGTACCAAACCTTGCTTAAAGTTAAATTATCACAACCTTTGGAAATCTGAAATGGGGGAATGGGGAGGAGGAGAAAGCACTTCCACTCCAAAGGCAAACATTTAACATTTCATGTAAAACTTCTCTTCAATGTAAAATAATTAAACTCCACATGCTCAATGTATTCAACTGATTTACAAACATTTATGCGGCAGCCCAAAACCCTAACGTTACAATCCTGTTTAGTGATGGTCTTGCTCAAGAGCAGCTCATAGACAGATGATTGGCAGGTTGGCTGGGTCTAAAAATAAAAGAATGGGAAAAAAGGGTTGAGCATACCCAGAGACATAGAAAATAATGAGGCTGATTTGCAAGTGAGGATTATGGAAATCAGTATCTTCACCTTAAAGACACACATTGTGAATGATTCAAGTTTTAATGAAGCACAAGTTAGATTGCGACTCCAAATTATTTCACAAGATTGAAGTGTACTTAAAGCTTTAATCTCCTTAGTTTATTTCACTGTCAACAATCATTTTACAATGCCACAGTGCATTTATTAGTTGTAAATGAAAATAACCTGAAAGAAGCGTAGTACCATAGTTATGAATTCAAGCTCAGTGAATCACATGTTTAAGCTAAACAAAACTGTAACCCAACATTTTGGAAACCAACCAATGAGTTAGTTCATGAGGCATTCAACATTTCTTAAAAAACTACTATGTGCCAGGAATTCAACTTGTGGGAAATCAAGGGTGAGTTTGAACTGGGGATTGATCTGATGAAATGAATGATTTAGAAAGATCACATACCATGGTAGCCGTGGTATGTGGAATATCTTGGAAGGGAGATACCGGAGGCATGGAAAACAGTTAGGTGGGGATGAGGGCCTGGATTGTGTTGTGGGATCAGAAAGGAATAGGTGGAAGATAGAAATATTTTAAAGGAATAATCAACAAAAAGGACTCAATAGTTTTATGTGGCATTATTGATAGAGGAAAGATGGGAAATGGAATCACTTGGAGATGAGGAGTTGCATTTGGGATTGGTACAGAATACCTTCAATTTAAAATGATGGTGGCTCATCTAAATGGTTGCTGGATCAATTTCATTAACTATAAGAATCCACACTATGTGTAATTTATTCCCAGTGGTGCCTACCATAATCTATACAGTGATTCATTTTGAAAAAAAGCAATCTATTAGTTATATTTTTACACATTTATCTTCTATTGACTAATACTAGTCACATATAACCTCTATTGCAGAAAGCTGAGATTTAACTGTATTTTTGAAACCATACTCTCTTCTACAATGAACACGGTCTACATCTTACCAATATACAGTCAACAGTTTCGAACTTTGCCCATGTTGGCTGCTTGTCAGGAGATTGGGGGGCTACACCTGTCCTGGATAATACAGGGTTAATCATAGCTTGCCATTAACTTTAAAACAGCTCACAGAGGCCAGTGTATTTAATGTGATCTCTGAATTCTAAAAAATTGGAGCCTTCACATCTATGGTTTCTTGTAAACAGGCTACAGCTCCAGGACCCCAGGCCTATACTTAGCCATCAGGCTCTATTTTAATCTCACTTCCTCTTCAAAATTACTGTCATTCTGCAATGCCAAACATATCTGCCACTGATTATGGAGTCCTTATCAACTCTTGTGATATTCAGCTAATTTCTATGTTACATGAGAATAAGCAGTATGACTGTGTTTTGTTTTTTGAGCACGTGATAAGAGATAAGACTAGGAAATGGTATATTTGATAGTCTATATATTTAGACTAGTTAATAAATTTGAGATTCAAATTTAAAGAACATCTCTGTCCCACTTATGTATGGACCACAAAATCTGGCTGATTTAACTTATATTAGAATAAACCAAAAATGTCTTCTTAAGACACTTGCTCAACAGAAACAGACCCATAAATACGGAGAACAAACTGTTGGTTGCCAGAGGGAAGGGTGTGCGGGGATGGGCAAAATGGGTGAAGGGGAGTGGGAAGTATAGGCTTCCAATTATGGAATAAGTAAGTCATGGGGATGAGAGGTACAGCATAGGGAATATAGTCAATGGTATTGTAATAACACTGTGTGGTGACAGATGGGAGCTACACTTGTGGTGAGCACAGGGTAACATATAGAGCTATCAAATCACTCTGTTGTACACCAGAAACTGGTACAATATTGTGTCAACAGTACTTCAATTAAAATAATAAATAAATAAATAAAATTAATTTAAAAATATATAATATGTATATATTAAAAACAAAAGAAAAGCTTGCCTAAGTATTTCCTCCCCCAAAAGTGTTAGTCCTATGCCGAGGAGTCAAGAAGCTCCTTGAAGGCTGGGCTGCTATCCTCAGTTCCCACTATAGTACTTGACATATATGTCATCTATGAGGTATATAGGAGGTCTCCAGTGGTGACAGAAGGAGGAAGGAAGGAGTTAAGTGCCTTGGTCATGGTCACAGTGAATTGGTCAAGTCTCTAAGATGTTACTAAACAAAGTGTGGGAAACTAGACTGAGTCTGTATCATCTCAAGACATGTTCCGGGTATTTGATATTTTTTTTTTTGAAATATTTGCTGAGAGCTGCCTTTTCTTTTCATTTCCCTCTTCCCTTAAAAAAACTGGCAAAAAAACACAGCAAAACAATAAACTAATTAAATCACTAAAAATCCAACAAGAGCCTGGTATTCTTTAAATTACATTGCATTGTATAAATGACTACTGTGCAATCATAAAAAGTGATGCAAAGCACATTATGAATCACACACATATTTATATTATAGAACATTATATATGGATCACTTCTTTTTTGAAAAAATAGATATATACACTTTAAAATATGTATACTTATTTATATAAAGACAAATACCAGAATCTAACAGTGGTTATCTTGGAGCAATGGGATTATAGGTAATTTTTAATTTTTTTATCTGTATTTTAATTTTTTCTGTAATGAATGTATTTACAATAAGAAAAAGTTAGCTCAAGTGTCCATCAGTTGATGAATGGATAAAGAAGACGTGGTATTTATATATAATGCAATATTATTCAGCCATAAGAAAGAATGAAATCTTGCCATTTGCAAGGACATGGGTAGACCTATAGTATGGTATAATGCTAAGAGAAATAAGTCAGTCAGAGAAAGACAAATACCATATGATTTCACTCATATGTGGAATTAAAAACAAAACAAATGAGCAAAGGAGAGAGAGAGAGAGACAAATCAAGAAACAGACTCTTAATTATAGAGAACAACCTGATGGTTGCTGGGGAGGGGGGAACTGGTGAAATAAGTGATGGGGATTCAGGAGGGCACTTACTGTGATGAGCTCCAGGTGTTATATGGAATTGTTGAATCAATATATTGTACACCTGAAACTAATATAACACTGTATGTTAACTAACTGGAATTAAAATAAAAACTACAAAAATAAGAAAAAAATCCAAAAATTTAATTGCTTTCAAGTTAATAAAATATTACTGCATGCTATTAAATGTCTTCAAATCTCTAATATTCTTGCTACATTTTTGAAAATAAGAACTACAAATTTACAAAAAGATGTGAAAAGTGAAGCAAAATTATGAATGAGGAGAAAAATATGTGAACAGTAATGGCCAAAGCCAAAATTCTGGAAGAAGGTACAGTTTGGTCAGGTCTGGCCCTCTAGGGAGAGGGAAGATCAATCATAATGACCACTAATATGCATTGAGTCCTATTATATTCAAGCATTATTCTTATGCTTTGCATTCTTGAAAGGTTGGAATCATTATCCCTATGTCTTGCATAATAACACAGAAGGAAGTTACTTAAAGCTACACACTATTTAATAAGGTTACTGCACTAGAGTTGACAAGATATTGTGAGACCAAAGCAAGAGTGCAAATTTGATCCAGGTAGAGATGGAGAGATGTTGATAAGCACCAGGTTTCACTGCCATGTTCCTCCTTATCAGTATTTGTCCAACACCACTAGGCGAATCGCTGGTCCTTTTACAGGTAAGGCCACAATTAACATCACTAACACAAGAGGTAGGAGAGCAAAGCATTTTGTATGGCAGAAAAGGTGCATTACCACAAAGGTAATGTGTGGGCTACCGAGCATCAAAGAAAGGGGGATGTCAGCTCAAGGAACTGTGCAAAATCCACAGCCTGTATAAGTTATTCAGTGCTTGCAGTGAGAGATACATAAGAATCACGGTAGGATGCTAGTGGGTTCTTTGTAGTCATAATCTGTCAAGTAGAGGTGAGTGTAAGCAATAAAGCCACACAGTCATTCTACTCAGAGGCTGGACAGTCGGCTAGGTTCCTGTGCAAAGCAGGTCACTCCTGCTTCATCAGCCTAATTTTGTTTTGGCAAAATAATAATCACATATCTTTTTCTCTTTGGAATTTATCACTATATAAATACCTATCTACATATTTATTGCTAGCTAAATACATGTGTGAAGGGTGCCTGGGTGGTTCAGTTGGAAGAGCATGTGACTCGATCTTGGGGTCGTGAGTTCAAGCCCTACATTGGGTGTAGAGATTACTTAAATAAATAAAACTTAAAAATATATATATGTGTGAATCTTGGTTAAAATCCATCTCCTTTTCCACAGTATATATTCCATGAGGGCAGGGAGTTTCCTCTGTTATTTGTTGTTGTGTTCTCTGTAGCTAAAACAATCTGTAACACAGAATAGGATGCCAATAATACTTACTGAATGACTGAGTCAGCTGTGTCATGAACATCAGGATGGCACATATGCAGCTGTTAACCAGAAGGTTGCCACTGTGGAGGCGGGGCCGTGATTGAGAATGGCGATGGAATATCTATGGAAATGGACGCCGCGTGGCTGGAGACATGGAACTTAGACATCTCTGAGAGGTTCAGCATGAGGCTCAACTGTGGGAGTCGTCTGTGTTTACATTGATCAGAGACACCGTGAGATATGTTCACTTCTATAAGAGAAATCATGCATTAGAAAGAAGACTCAAACGGAGCTTTGGTTAAGGACTTCTTCGGCAAAGAAATGAAAGGAGGACAAGACTGACCATGACAAACCCAGTTGTAAGAAAGATGTGGTATGTGCCACTAGCTCTCACGGCGTCCCGGGGATTTTATTTTAACCATAGATTTTAATTTAAATATATCAATTTTAATAGATGACTTGTTGAACTGATTAGGGTAACAGGAAGTCAATTTATATCATGCTGATAGATACAATCAAGAAAAAGAACCAGGATGTGGGTTGAGAGCGAGCAGGTCCCAGTGACTAAAGAAAAATGAAAAGATACCTATGTATCTCAGACTACTACCTAACAAGAAAGGTAAAGAAGAATTGAGCAGCAGATCTTCAATGACACTTCACAAGTTTCTACAAGAATCACAGTGGGTGCAAAATTTTAAAAATATGTCCTGGGGCAAAACTGCTAAACATACCCCCAAAGAGTAGCAGTCCTCTGGGGAGGCAGGGAAGCTGTCTTGGGTTCCTTCTTTGCTGTAGTTTATCTGCTTATCCTTTGCTGCCTCTTACTGTAGTTAACCTTTGAAACACACAAGTTTGAACTGCATGGGTCCATTTCTATGTGCATTTTTTTTGGATAATTGCTGTACAGTACTATAAATGTATTTTCTCTTTCTTATGATTTTTTTTAAGGTTTTATTTATTTGACAGAGAGAGACACAGCGAGAGAGGGAACACAAGCAGGGGGAGTGGGAGAGGGAGAAGCAGGTTTACCGTGGAGCAGGGAGCCCGATGTGGGGCTCGATCCCAGGACTCTGGGATCATGACCTGAGCCGAAGGCAGACGCTTAACGACTGAGCCACCCAGGCGCCCCTCTTATGATTTTCTTAATAACATTTTCTTTCTCTAGCTGACTCTATTGCAAGAATGAATACAGGATACAATACATATAAGATACAAAATATGTGTTAATTGACTGTTTATGTTATCAGTAAGGCTCTTGGTCAACAGTAGGCGATTAATAGTGAAGTTGTATAGGAATTTTTGACCACATGAGAGGTCGGTGCCCCTGAGCCCTCATGTTGTTGAAGGGTCAACTGTAGATCCCTTTTGGATGCTGTCCTAAGTATAGTAGGGGCAACAAAAAATAGAACAGGGCACGGTTGCTGGCATTAAGGGGCTTGCCATCTTGTGTTTTCAGTGGAATACAGAACAACAAACAGCAGTGTGTTCAAAGTGAAATAAGACGTGAAGAAATGGGCTCAATTAATCTAGAACACGATTGTTCTTTCTCTTCCTTTCCTTTCTCATCCTCTGCCTATGGAAGTTACCTTGGTCTGCTCTAAGACTTGAAAGAAAAGAACCGGAAAAAATTTCTAATCCTTTTCCATTAAAAAAGAAAAAAGCAGCTAGCACATAACGATGCAAGGAAACAACAAAACAACAAACAACACAATGTCTCTAACTTGTGTGGCCTTGGGCCTGTGTCTTTTTTTGGGGGGAGGGGCGGTGTCTTAACCTCTCTGACCTTCAATTTCCTTATCATGAAAATAAGAGCATTAGGTTAGAACAGTAGTTTTCAAATATTTGTTCATTTAAGAATCAGAATTGTTAATAAACCCAATTCACTAGCCTCACCCTAAGCGTTTTGATTCGGAATTTCCTGCAAGAGGCCCAGGAATCTGCATTTTAAGCAAACCCCGCAGATGGTGTGATACGGTCCATGCTCTGGGGAACACTGCCTGAAATAGCCTGAAAAATCCTGAGTGATCCTACCCGAATGATACTCTGTGTGAGGCATCACCATTACAAAAGGGAACTAGTAGAAATACTAGATACACATCTTGTAATTTCTTTTCTTCCTGTTTCTATTTATGTAGTCCCATCATAATACATTCACAAATCCTTCAGGAGTTATTTCATAAGTAGTATAATTTAATCTGCATGCAATTCGTTCTGCAGTGAGTGAAATCAAAATTATGCTTTTATCAGAAAATGTGGCTTAAACGTAACAGTGCATTCAAACTAAGAACAATAATTAACTTGCACTCACAGAGCAAAATGGAAAGGTTCCCCCAAATAGCATGATTTAGGATTTATGATACGGAGAGTAGCATCTGAGAAGTCAGATGTAGAATATTTCCATTCTTCCACTGCAAACAGGCTTTAGGAGTAGTTGAGCGTTTAATACGCATGCTTATGTGTTAGCAGGCATTCCCACAGCTCCTCTGTGATCTAGGGACTGGCGTGGGAATATTCCATGGACAAGTGGAAGGAGAGCAGGAGGCGAAGCACCCACTCTTGGCTGGCGGCTCAGGCAGAACAGGAACTTGGTGACACCTCCGTGGAGACACACATTCCCATACATCTGGATAAGGGGGAAATGGCAGCCAGGTTCTGTATCTTTTGTGCAGCTGCCCTCCCACCCGGCATGTTCAGGTTGACAGTATTTTTCCTTAACGGCAAAGATGGCTGACTTCATGGCGTGGCCGTTCAGTGCTGACTCTCCTTATCCCGTGAGGTGATTTGAATCCAGCTGAAATTACAGCACTCGTTTCTTCAACCGTGGATCTTTGAAATTCAACTACTTCATGATTCACTTTACAAAGTTCTCCCACCATCTTTCTCCCTCAGCATTTAATCTGTTTCACATTTAAGTTTACTAGAAGTACAAGAGCTTTGATGAGTCCATATTTATTAAATGAAGATCAAAGGCCCTCTTTGCTTTTTTTAGTCTTTTACATCTGTGAGGGATGACATAACATTTCAGATGACAGTCTTTCTTTCCACCAAAGAATGCCTTCATTTTCAAGCATTTGCCTCTTTCTAAGCCTAAATGTTCTCCAAACTATAAGCATGCTGCCATCACACACGGAATTCCATTCAGTGTTACATTTCGAGAACACCAGGAATATAACACACCATCATTCTATACTGCCACCAGGATCCTGCTTTGTCCCTTTACTTTGCACAAAGCCCTGTGCCTAATAAGACTGGCTTCAGGGCTTATAAGAAGATTTAAGTCAAAGATTGTTATCTTCCTAAGTAGATCTTGTTGAGAAGATGGCTTTTTGCTGTATTATGTTGTTTCTGTCTAATAAAAGATCATAAACAAATTTAAAAGATGGATCACATATAGAGGGAAACACATAATAGACAAATGATTACTGTCCCAAATACATAAAGACCTAAAAGTCAGTAAGAAAAGGACAAAGAACCCAATAAAAAAGGGAGCAAAATATATGAATAGGCATTGACAGAATAGGGAACCCAAACGATCAATAAATGTGAAAGAAAACTCAAACTCACCAGTAATCGGGAAAATACAAAGTGAAGCAACAAAATACTATTTCACACAGATCATAATGGTAAAAATTATAAAACTTAATAATACTATGTGCAGGCCAGGATGTAGAAAAGCAGAAATCTGGGTAAATCGCCAATAGCACTGTTGGCAGTAAACATCTTGGAAAACAATTGGCAATGAATTTGAAAATGTGCATAGCCTATGACTCAGGAATTTTATTTCTAAGAATATATCCTAGAGAAACTGCACTTACCCACAAGGAGATCTAGATAGCTTTGATTGTAATAGTAATAATAACTGCTTGTCATAAACACTGAGCATCAACTAAATACCCATCAAGCTGGTAAGGGAGAAATCAATTGCGGTACTGTTAAGTGATGGAATCTATGCACAGTTAAGATAGTTAAGGTCTAAACGTAACAACGTGGATATAGAAAGTAATGGAAAAAGCAAATTGTAGAACATTATGTGTTATTTATAATGACTTAAAACTGTACAAATCAATATAATTAATAAATAATATAGTAAAAGGAAAAAATAATAAGATAAACTCTAATTTGTTTTTTAATTTCTGATAATAGTTGTCTCTGGGGAAGGAGAAAGGGGGATTGGGACTGAGAGAGGGGTCCATAGGGGACTTCAACTTTGTAAGTGCTGTTTTGATTTTCATTAGAAGATAAAGCAAATAAATTAAAATGTTAATGTATTTCACTTTTCAGTGGAGAGTACACTGATTTTGTCATATTGTTCTTCGCACTTCTGTGTATTTTAAAAAAATTTTTACAACCAAAACATTAACAAGTAATGGGGAGGGGGGAGGCTTAACTGGAGAAAAAACACTGCAGGTACCCATGATAATCCTTTGAAACCGTGAGAGTGCTGTGGTGGGGCTGGCCACTCAGCAGAACCACTTTCCTAAAATGCAAATGGTGGAATTTATGAAGCATTCTGAGTATTAATTACAAAGATCCAAAGACAATTACAAGAAGTGAGTGTATTTGCCTCACAGAAAATTAAAAGAAGTGGGGAAAGGTACAAATTATAGAAATAAAGATATAAAAATTGGTACATTTCCTACATTTGGTTTTTGATCGCAGGAATGATTTCTACAATCTTAAGTAACTTACTGATGAATCTGAAGTTCCTGAAAATTCAAAGTCAACAACCTTCCCCAAAGCTATTCAATATGCCAATTATCTTGCTTTAAGCAACTTGTAATATGAAGTAATTACTTTAAATTTGACTGAAATATGAACAAATAAAATAGTGCATCTCTTTGGGGCAATCACATACCATAACATGTTATATAGGCAGATAACTTTTATACGTGACTGTAGGTAAAAATGAATTAGTGAAGAAATAAAACCATGCAACCCGCTTAGTCTTTGATTTTACAGTCTTGGCAGACATGACAACAGAGCGGTATTTTCTGAGAACAGTAGTGCAAGTGTTACAGTAAATGGTGACTACTGCTGGGTTTTAGCATTGGAGCTGGAGGCAGGGGATATGGGTCCCTAAAACCCCCATAATGGGGAATGCAGGTCCTGTCTTTTTTTTTTTTAAAGATTTTATTTTATTTATTTGACAGAGAGAGAGAGGGACAGCTAGAGAGGGAACACAAGCAGGGGGAGTGGGAGAGGGAGAAGCAGGCTCCTGGCCGAGCAGGGAGCCCGATGCAGGGCTATTAGTCAGCCTCAGCTAAGTGCTGCCATTATGGACACATTGTTGTTGTGTCATCCAATTTTACAATATAAGCTGGAATTCAGATTTTTTTTTTTATTAAGTCTACTCACATAATTTTAAATTGTTGGTTGTAAAAGGCTGGAGAAAGCCCAAAATGTGAACTATCATGCACTCAAAGGAATATTATGCACCGGTAAAAAGGATGAGGAAGCCCTTAAGGTATCGATATAGAGTGATCTCCATGATACATCAAGTAAAAAAAGACAAGGTGCAAAACAGTGTCTGGAGAATAGTTGAGTGTCTATTGTGGTGGAAAGGGGGAGGTTTTTTGTTTTTTTTTTGCTTATATTTTCAAAAAGAAAAAAAATAGACTTAGGACACCTGGGTGGCTCAGTCAGTTAGTTAAGTGTCTGCTTTTGGCTCAGGTCATGATCTCAGGGTCCTGGGATCGAGTCCCCCATCGGGCTCCTTGCTCAGCGGGGAGCCTACTTCTCCCTCTGCCTGCAGCTCTCCCTGCTTATGCCCTCTCTGTCAAATACATAAAATCTAAAAAAAAAAAAAAAAAGAAGAAAAAGAATAAACCCAAATAAGTAAATATGGCTACCTGTGAGGGTGGGTTGGGTGGGAGAAGAGAACAGGGATATAAGCAAGACTTCCGTGACTCCAACTTGTTGTATAGTTTTGACTTTGGAATTATGTAGATGTTCAATCTAAGAAAAACATATCAGATCCTAAAGAAAAAAAAGAAAATCCCTGAAACAAATGAGCCTATGGATATTGAGCAGGGAGGGACTAAGTGTGAGAGTCCAGCAAGTCTGCTTGCTTGACGCCTAGACACCCAGTAGGGAAGCTCACTGTTGGCCTGCCACACCCAACACTTAGACGCTCTGCAATCAGCCCTCCCAACCAGGGGAGGGACCTGGTGAAGAAATACCCTCCACATTGAGAAAAACCAAACCAGCTACCTCTTATCAGCTTAGTCCTTAATCATAAATACAGCAGAACAAACATTTAAAGAAAACAAATAGCATGAAAGAGAAACCAAAATGAACAATATATGATCCAGAAGAAAATAGAGATAATTATTTAACAAAAGAGACCTCTAGAAAATTTCTAATTAGTAATCTTATAGAAATAGAATATTACAATCATTAAGCAAGCACAAGATGATATGAAGGAAAGCAATCATAAAGAGTTGGATATAACAATGATTATCAAAGAATCTACTCAGGAATACCTCAGAGATATTGTGGGTTTGGTTGAGATATAAAGTGAGTATCGCAATAAAGCTAGTCAAATGAATTGTTGGTTTCCCAGTGCATATAAAAGTTGTCTTTACACTATATCATAGTCTATTAAGTGTGTAATAGCATTATGTCTAAAAATACAAGGTACATACCTTAATTTAAAAATACTTTATTGCTAAAAATTGTTAGCCATCATTTAAGCTTTCAGTGAGTCATAAACTCTTTCTGGTGGAGGGTTTCTCTTGAAGATTGATGGCTGCTGACTGATCAGGGTAGTGATTGCTGAAGGCTGGGGCGGCTATGGCAATTTCTGAAAATAAGACAACAATGAAGTTTTCCACATCAATTGACTCTTCCTTTCATGAACAATTGATTTCTCTGTAGCATGCGATGATGTTTGATAGCATTTTACCCATAATAGAACTTCTTTTCAAAATTGGAGTCAATTCCCTCAAACCCTGCTGCTGCTTTATCAACTCAATTTATGAAATATTCTAAATCCTTGCTGTCATTTCAACAATCTTCCCAGCATCTTCACCAGGAGTGGATTCCATCTCAAGAAACCATTTCCTTTGCTCATTCATGAGAAGCAACTCCTCATCCGTTCAAATTTTATGAGATTGCAGCAATTCAATCCCATCTTCAGGCTCCACTTTTAATTCTAGTTCTCTTGCTATTTCCACCACATCTGCAGTGACTTCCTCCACCAAAGTCTTAAACTCTTGAAGTCATCCACGACAGTTGGAATCAACCTCTTCCAACCGCTTGTTAAATGTTGATATTTTGACCTTTTCCCATGAATCACAAATGTTAATGGCATCTAGAATTGTGAATCCTTTCCAGGAGGTTTCAATTTCCTTTGCCCAGATCCATCAGAGAAATCGTCATCTATGGCAGCTATAGCCTAAAATATGTGTTTCTTAAATAATAAGACTTGAAAGTCCAAATGACTCCTTGATCCCTGGACTGCAGAATGAATGTTAGCAGGCGCGAGAACCTTAATCTTGTGCATCTCCATCAGAGCTCTTGGGGAACCGGGTGCATTGTCAATGAGCAGTAATATTTTGAAAGGAATCTTTTTTTTTTTTTCCTGAGCAGGTCTCAACAGTGGGCTTATAATATTTAGCAAACCATGATGTAAACAGATGTGCTGTCATCCAGGCTTTGTTCCATTTATAGAGTATAGGCAGAGTAGATCTAGCATAGTTCTTAAGGGCCCTAGGATTTTCAGAATGGTCAAGGAACATTGGTTTCAACCTGAAGTCACCAGCTGCATTTGTCCCTAAGAGTCAGCATGTCCTTTAAAGCTTAAAAGCCAGGCTTTCTCCTCTCTAGCTATGAGCGTCCTAGATGGTATCTTCTTCCAATAGAAGGCTGTGTGGTCTACACTGAAAATCTGTTGTTCAGTGTAGCCACCCTCGTTAATGGTCTTAGCTAGGTCTTCTGGATAACTTGTGGCAGCTTCAACCGCTTGCTGCTTCCCCTTGCACTTTTATGTTATGGAGCCGGCTTCTTTCCTTACCTTACCCCTCATGAACCAATCTCTGCTGGCTTCAAACTTTTCTTCTGCAGCTTCCTCACCTCTCTCAGCCTTCACAGAATTGAAGAGAGCTAGGACTTGCTCTGGATTAGACTTTGGCTTAAAGGAATGTGTGGCTGCTTTGATTTTCTATCCAGACCACTCAGACTTTCTGCATATCAGCAATAAGGTTGTTTTGCTTTCTTATTATTTGTGTGTTCATTAGAATTTTTAATTTCCTTCAAGAAATTTTCTTTGCATTCACAACTTGGCTGTTTGGTATAAGAGGCCAAGCTTTTGGCCCATCCTTGCTTTTGACACACCTTCCTCACTAAGCTGAATCATTTTTAGCTTTTGATTTAAGGTGAGAGACATGCGCCTTTTCCTTTCACACGAACACCTCAGAGGCCATTGCAGGGTTATTCATTGGCCTAATTTCAATATTGTGTTTCAGGGAACAGGAAGGCCCAAGAAGAGGGAGAGGCAAGGGAACAGCTGGTTGGTAGAGCAGTCAGAACACACACATTTGTTAGGTTGCTGTCTTCTATACGGGTGCCGTTCATAGCACCCCAAAATAATTACAACAGTAACATCAAAGATCACTGATCACAGATCACCGTAACAAATATAATAATAATGAAAAAGCTTGAAACATTGCCAGGATTACTTAAAGGTGACACAGAGACACAGAGTGAGCAAATGCTGTTGAAAAAATGGTGCTGATGGACTTGCTGGAAGCAAGGTTGCCACAAACCTTCAATTGGTAAAAAATGCAATGTCTGCAAAGCATAATAAAGTGGAGTGCAATGGAACAAGGTATGCCTGTGTACAGAAAACTTAAGAAACAAAAATGGCTAAGAAACACGTGAAAAATTGTTTAACCTCACAACTCATCAAGGAAATGTAACTTAAAACTAGATATTTTTCATCCATGAGATGGGAAATACAGCATTGCTGTTTTATTCATTGTCTTAGTTTGGGCTGCAGTAACAAATGACCATAGACCAAGAGGGTTAACCAACAAACCTTTCTCTCTCACAGGTGTGGAAGCTGGGAGTCTGAAATCAGGTCTCTGGGTGAGGGGTTCTGGGTGAGGGCCCTCCCCTCTTCTGGGTTTGTAGATAGACCTCTTGTGTCCTCACAGGGTGGGAAGCAGAGAAGCAGCAAGCGCTTTCAGGGGCACTCATCCCATTCATGAGGGCTCCACTTTCATAACCTATTTCCCGAAGGCCTCCCCAGCTAATACTACCACATTGGGGGTTAGGATTTCAACACAGGCCTTGGTAGGGGGAGTGGAGAGGGGGGACACAAATACTTAGTCCATAACAGTAATATAATGCTGTATAAACAAAGCACTCCCAAAGTGTCTTTTTAAAAATCAATTAGCTATAATGGTTTTCTGGGCATTAGGAATTCAGTAGTGGTTGGGTTGGCATTTCCATCTCGAGGCGTCTCATTCTCATGAAGCTAGTCACTGAAGGCTGGAGAATCCACTTCTGTGGCTGGAAGGTTGGTGCTAGAGGTTGGAGGGAGCCTCTGGTCCTCCCCACAGAGTGGCCTTAGGGCATGGCAACAGATTTCCTCCAGAGTAAGCAATATTAGCAAGCAAGGTTGTTTATGATAAAGCCTCAGAAATCCCACATGGTCACTTTTACCATATTCTATTGGGCACACAGGCCAGCTCTAATTCAGCGTGCAAGGGACAACACAAACACATGGAGGCAAGGCTCATTGAGGGTTGGCTACCACAACTACAATATGTGGTTTTGGCAAGAATGCGAGGAAATGGGTGCTCTCGAGCACTATCACTGAAGTGTGTAAACTGATGTACCTCCTTTCGAAAATGATGGGATGGTAGACAGGTTAAGATTAAAAATGCACATATCTTTGCATATATTCTGTGTGAAAGAAATATGATGTTCACTGCAGTAGTGTTTGAAATAACAAAAAAGGGAAAAACTTAAATATCTGTAAAGAAGGGAATAAAGGAGTTAAAAAGAATGTGGCAGATCTATGGCCAACCATGTAAAGATTTCTTTAGACACGTTGTTAAGAACACAAGCAAAGAAAATTCACTTCTACTTACATAAAAAGACAAAAACCCAATACATGAAAACTGATTTTGTGTGTATGTGTACATGTATGAATACAAAACTCTCCAGGAAAGCTCTGGAAAAACACATGGAAACATTTCTGGCAGTGACTCCTGCAAACGGTGTAGTGTGGGGAGCACTTTTGCTTTATTGTCTTGTTTGAATTTTTTAACAAAAATGGCTTTAACAATTTAAACATTTAAAATCAGTAAATAACAGACTTCGAGAGACAACCCAAAATGCTCTCTCCCAATAAAGAATATGGGCTTCCGTGGTTAGACTTTATGATACTTATTTTAGCCCCTCAGAAGCCCTTTCTGGCTTACTTATGGATTTCTAGTTGCTGCTGCAACTGTTGGAGCAAGTCTTTAGAAAATTAAGAGAGCAAGGTCTCACCTTCTGAGTCTGTATTCATTGTGGTGTTTTAATGATAGGGAATGACATTAAAACACTGCTGGCTCCTCTTAGCCTCTCAGTTTCAAAATACATACAATGTCACTAGGCCTAGCACACGATGCCACTATGATCGAATGAGACACTGAAGTCATGGGCACTCATTAGACACTACAAAGGTGACCATTATTAGTTTAGGTCCATTCCAAATCTCTTATCAGAAATAAAGCACTGTTTTGGTCCATATAAAGATGTGACGGTAATACACGCTAAGTGGAATAAAACCAATCATGACTTGTGTTGGTTTATTCTTATTCTTTCCCCCCCCCAAGAGTGTTTAAGGAAGGAATGCCACCTGAGTCAGAGTTACTAGCTTAGAAGAGTGTATTCACTTGGACTATAAAATCAACATACAATTTATTGTTACAGAGGAAAAAAATTATTAAAAAAATTTTCACACAAACGCCAAAGCATCCATATCTAGAACAATCTGTCATCAAATTACAATAAATTTGTTCTCCAGGAAAGCTTACCTATACGTAGAAAAATCGCTGATTCTAGTATCAGTTTTAACATCTCAACTCGAACATTCCTATCGAAGTATCTATATTCGTGAAACACCCACTAGAACAGCAACTCATTGTTTAGACAGGTCATTTAACTTCTCTGGGTTTGAGTTTCCTCAGGGAAAAGTGAGGAGTCCGGGTGAGATGATCACCAACAACCTTTCTTATTCCAAAAGTCCACGATAAACTGTTCTCTAACCCTCCTTTAACGTGAGGCACTTCTCCTTGTAAACTGATAAAACTCACGATTTTCGGGGCGCCTGGGTGGCTCAGTTGGTTAAGCGACTGCCTTCGGCTCAGGTCATGATCCTGGAGTCCCAGGATCGAGTCCCGCATCGGGCTCCCTGCTGAGTGGGGAGTCTGCTTCTCCCTCTGACCGTCCCCCCTCTCATGCTCTATCTCATTCTCTCTCTCAAATAAATAAATAAAAAAATCTTTAAAAAAAAAAAAAAAAACTCACGATTTTCTCAGTTGTAGCTTCTTGTTCATCTTGAGAATGTGAATTCCAGCACAAATACTTTTTTAAACGGCCCTCCACCCAAACTCACTGTAACCAAAAGCAGACTGTAAAACTATCATGATGGGACTTGACCTGAAGCCAGAGTAGAAAGCTGTTCAACCAGACAGAGCCCGTTTCCAGAAGGTGGTGCAGTTACGCCCCCAGTGCTCTGGCATTCACTCTAGGCATAAGGCACCATGTACTCCTAAGTGAGAAGATCCTAAAGGACTGCTACATAGACTGAGCTCTGATATTAGTGCCACTGTGAGGGGGGTCTGCCCGATCAGCCCTTCTTTGCCTGTTCCTTCGGCCTTACCAGTTTATCGTCACTTAGCATTATACATTACCGAGAATCATTTTGCTCTGTAATTTCTGCACTATTGCCAATATTTTCTGTATAATAAAGTATCTATTATCATGTACTGGGTACCCTTGGGGTTGAGACTCTCATGGAATACGTTTAAGAAAAGTGTGCAGCTACTTTTCCTCTTCAACATTTCATCTCTATAAAAATAAGACATTTGAACTTGAATCATTTTTCTTACAGCCACAGTAAAAATTAGAATGTACTCTTTTCACAGCTGAGGGACATTCCGTCGAGACTGACATTTTTCTTACATCTTTATGCTTGCCAATCTCTAGGTTTTCTCGTGAGGGTTAGGGAGGCTGGGCCACCTGCTCATCACAGGACTCAGGTGCCGGTACCAGACACCTCAAGACAGGTAAAAAGTCAAGGCTCTCCAATTTTATGTATTTGGCCACATATGAAGCTATGATCAACTCAGGAGAATTCCAGAAAACTTTTTAATATTCAAGACTCCTACCTTTAGAGGCATGAACATTTTTTTGAAATGTAACTTTTTAGCAAGAAACTGATCCTCAACAGTTTGACTACAATGAAAAAGCAAATGTAAGACCTTTGTTCAGGATCTTAGTGCATTTTTAATAATGCACACGAATGTCCTACTGAGTTGCACAGGGTGAGAATCTGAGAATGCACTTTTCTTGTATGAAGAGTTGAGAACTCACTTTGCAGAACATCACAAAGAGTGAGAATACAGGAGCTGTGTCCTCCTCTCCTCTGCCTCCTTTGGTGCTATCACAATGCTTGCACAAACGCTTAATAAACGGTCACTAAATTCAACTGGCGAGGTTATATGGACGTACCAAAAACTCTTGATTAACATATACTGTACAATCTAGTTACATAGTTTCAAAGACAGGAACAGATCTTTATTCAATGAGGTAGATAGAAATACTCAAAAGTAAACTCGAAATGTCCACACATGGATTTATAATGTATTTCTGAATATACGCAATAAATGTTTTCATAACTCTCGTCTATTCCAACAGTTTTCAATGTTTAGCATACTTATTAAAGATTATTTAGCCAAAGTAAACACTAAAATGATATAAGGCAAAATAATTCATTTTATTTCTTAAATGCCTATGTATTTACAATCATAAAAATGTTCATGCATTATAACTTATGAGATACTATACTTTCACATTTATTAAAAATTAAAAATCTTAGGAAATCTAATTACTTATGAAGAAATTAATGGCTGATCAAAAAATGTCATATAACTATTATTAGCTTAAGATTATATCATAATCATGAATAGCA
Source organism: Halichoerus grypus (assembly GCF_964656455.1). Classification (NCBI taxonomy): domain Eukaryota; kingdom Metazoa; phylum Chordata; class Mammalia; order Carnivora; family Phocidae; genus Halichoerus; species Halichoerus grypus. Next base: position 138,151,485 of record NC_135712.1, read on the forward strand.
TTTCATCATGAATACCTTCATTTTACTTTTACAACTATACTTAAGAGTTTTTAGATTAAAATCTCATATTGAGGCAATAAGACTTTACTTCAAATTACAGTCACATATGGAAGGGAGCTTTTAATTCAAGGTTTCATTATGGTCCATAGTATAAAGATATATTTTCATGAGGGGTACATGATGGATAGCCAGCAAAAGAAATATGCTAGCAGAGGGTAGTAAATTGCCAACTAAGCATGCACTGAACCAACAGACTACTTTAGAACATGGTAAGTCCTTGATTATTGCCAGCTTTTCTATAATGTTCAGGTTCTCAAAGGTCACCGAATTTTATAATTATCTCCAAACAATTTTCTTCATGGTCATTTAAGCTTTGTCTAAACAGCTGGGTATGTTGCCAAGCAACACCACCATCTCCTCTGCTTAATTTTGCTTCCAAAATAACTTCAGTGGCACCAGAAAAATCAAGATAGGAGTGAAGAGTTTTATCTGTTGGAGGAAAAAAAAATAATTAACACTTTGCTTTTAGTAACTTAAAGAATATAAAGAAATAGTTTTGGAATACATAGTTTATACCTAACCTGTAGGTACAATCAACCCTTAAAAAAATAAATATAAATTATTCCTTATAGAGGAAGTATGTCCTTTGAAACAAAGAAATGGCTTTTCTTCATCCATTTGTGTTTCACAATAAAAAACACAAACAGTTCTATTAGAATGAGGTTATACAAGTTTTAATTTTATTTATTTATTTTGCTGCAGTAGTATGAATGACTCTTGGGTATGAAAAGCTCAAATAAGTGCAATTATTTTTCAGAGTGTTAAATATACTCATCATGATTAATTCTTCAGTCAAATGCTTACCGCCTGACAGTTCTACTTGGGCTGTTTCAGATCGCAATTTCCACTGTATTGTTCCAGTCTGAAAGGTTTGACTACTTGTTCTAATGGAAATGCTATCTACTTTTAGGCCAACTGACCCACACTCAAACTTCCAGGAAATATAAGCATAAGATGATCCTTCCCTTCGGGCTAAATATACCTACAAAGGAGGAAGGGAACAAAGAATTGTCACAAATAATAAAACAGTGCAGAAAACACATATAGTCAAAGTCTTACTGTCATAGGGTACTATATACAAACGGTTATTAAAAACCTAATTTCTTCCCCACTGAGAAGATTTTCACTGTTAACATTTTGCATTTTATCAGCAATTTTTCCTATAGTGTATTTTGCTCTGGAAGAAAGATACTTGGATACAGGTGCCCCGATAAATATAACGCTAAGGGGTAGATGCTAACCAAATTCTAGTAAATCATATTTTCTTTTAAATTAGTTAAGTCCAGCTATTTAACATGAACTTTATGATGAGTCCTGCTGAAAATGAAGAATCCTTTTAAATGCAATTATTCTTTATCTTCTTTTCTAAGTCTGGATTTTCAGATAAGCTTTCCTAGAGCGAGATGGGCCATCTACCTAAGTTAAGAAAATAACTCAGTCATTGTTAAGTAATGGTTTAAAATATAGTATTCATGCTGTCTCTCTACATAGTATGCTCCCATTCTTTCACTATCAGTGACCCTTACCACTTTAAATATATACTATTTAAGGCATCCAAGTTTACTGGCTGCTTCCAGCTCATCTCCTCTCATAGTTTCAAGTACATTCTTGAAGATGTGGACGTGAACACTGACATCCACAGCCTTGGTCTTTCACAGGTAACTCCATTCACCCAGGCCCAAACCCCTAAAAATTTGACTCTTTAATCACTTATCCCTGATGCTCAAACTCACACAATAACTCATGCATTTCTTTGAAATAAATCTCAAAAAAACCCTTTCCTTATTTATACCACACTTACCACTATAGTCATGACTTTATGCTCATCTCTCTCCAACTGCCTAATTAATCTTTTTAAAAGCCCACTTCCTTCCTATCATTTGCATGGTCTAGAATGTATAGCAAGTAACTGGCTTGAGCTTAAAATCCGAACTCTCAGCTTTCACAGTCCTCCAGAATTTCACACCATTGTGAACTGCCAATAATTCTTTGCCCAAATGTAACTTGTATCAGGTGTATACTTAGTATGATCTTAACCAAATCATAAGTTTTCTGGGGGCACAGGCTCTGGATTCATATGGGTTTAATAAATAGTATTTAAGTATTAAAAGTTTGCATACACACATATTCTTTTAGAAACCTCTTACTTCTTGGGACAAATAGAAGTACCATATGATACATCTGCCATGGAAATGTCCTACTACCTGTTTTTAGTCATCAAGTAAAAAATCAATCGCTGCTAGCATTCTATTGATAGTCTATTCTATTTCACAACCTATAGTTTTTCTTCCAGGTTAAATATGTCAGCTAATTTAATTGGAAAGTTTTTAGAATCAGTGAGCTGGAAGTTATCAACAACTAAAAACAATCACTCCTCAAGGAAAATGACTTAAACTCTTTAGACTAGATTGCACTGGATGGCACACCTAGATGTATGGAAGTGTTGACTGCTCCACTCAAGTTTAGGGCAATCTCACTATAAACTCCTCTAATGCCCACATATTCCCACTGCAGTGTTTCTCCTACACCTGGGGCTGAGGACTGACCAGTGCTCCCTGGGAGTCACTGGTTCCATCTATCCTAAACTACTGGCCGTCTACGGATTACCTGTAATTTAATTACTACTTCAAAGCCATGCCTAGTAAAGGGGATTAACTGGAAAAGATGAGCCAAACAGTAGGGTTATTGGAAGAAAGGTGGCTGGAAGAAACTAAAAGAACTGGGGAAAAGTAATCTTAAGACAAATACATTCAGATTTATGTCTCAGTATATACTTTTTTACGTCTTGTATCTTTTTTAGAGTTCAGTAGTTTCAAATGATCCCCTCCCCCTAAAAGTGTGGGTATAAAATATGACAGATTGAAGTCAGGTTAATTTCAAATTCCTAGCTTACCCCCAGAATTATCTTAGTTATACCACATGGGTCTGGGCCACAGCTGTGGTTTTAACTGTCATAAGAAGGTTTATAATAGCTGTTGAAAATGTCTGAGACAATTGCTTGTTCTAAAATTTACATTTTTCAGTTGTAAAGGCATCAGTTTTTAAGACTCTAAAAAGTTAAAGGATAGGATAGAATTCATCATGGAATTCTTAAATGCTTAAATAAACATTCAAACACATTGTGAGCAAATAAAAGGTCTCTTAGGCTAAAGAAACAGTATATGGAAATAAAAGACTCTATTGATATTGAAAATTCATGTCATCTTTTTCTCACAATATATTCTGTCTGTACCATTTTAACCAACTAATTTTAACTCAGCATTTTTGGAGGTAGAAGCTATCAAGAATATGTATACTCAGTTTGATAACTGAAATGTGCCCAAACAGTAAGATTTATATAAATACCCAGCTGTAGTCCTTTCTATGTGTAATAGCAACAGAACCAGTAATTATAATTTATTTAGGAGAAAAAAAGTACTTTATAAACTTTCAAATATTCAATTGTTTGGTCTAGAGAAAGAAATTTTTTTTTTTTTAAACTATTGGATGTTCCTTACTTCTTGGGTTATCTTAGACAAATTTTTGGCTGTCGGCTTTTTAATTCATCGGTGCCATTTACTGTGTGCAGTTCTACAGGCTTGGTCTTGCAGTTTCGGGGACTACCAAGAGCTACCTTACTTTAGTAGCAGGAAGAGTAAAATCAGAAGTCATGGAGTTTACCCCTACAGACTTGAAATCTATACAGCACCCCACCCCCTCCCTCTAGTGACCCATCCCTTCCCTTTTTTCGGTAACTGTAAGGCATACAGTGCAGGCAGATCACAACCTATGGGTGACAATGAGACCAGTCTGTGTATGGCTTAAGGTCTCAGCTATGCCATTAACAATGCACACAACGCAAACTTATCCTTTGGATTATGGCTGTGACCACTATTTTCAAGACTGAGAACAATATGCATGTGAGCTTCTTTATGCTTTATGTTTTTCACATTCTACAGAAGATCCTTACTTAAAGATTTTCTGATTACTGTATGCCAGGCTGTTCTGTCCACTGCTATGGTTTTCTGGAGGTTTGGTTTGTACTGCACTGTTGAAGCTGTTCTTTGCTCTGCTCTTAAAATGATTTTTCTGCTTAGCCTGTTAAGATTAACTCTAGTTAAAAAAAAAAAAAAAGATTAACTTAAGTTTACTGTACAACAGACACTCTGCACATATTCCTACACATATCTAGCAGAACAACTGCATTTCAATAGATTTTAGTTTAATGCTAGTAAATTGGTATTGCTCATGATTATTTTTGGTTATTCCATTTTATCACTGAAATCAAACATAAATCACTGTCAGTCCCCACTGTATTTACATCTTTCTGTATTACGCTTATTTTTTCTATTTGTAGCCTCCGTAATTACCTCTGGATCATGAGTGTGATCATGTCCTTCCCTTGCCTGAAATCTTTCATGGTTTCCTATTACATAACTGCAAGGTAATCAAAGTCCCTGGGACCTGACCACTGTTTGCCCCTCTAGTCTCATTTCCCACTCTTCTCCCCCGTATTTCCTACTACATACTCTTCCCTAAATATACCAGACGTTTCTCACCCCAGTGCTTTTGCACATGCTGTATCTCCTGCTCCCTTCTTCTACATCCTATCTCCACACTGAGAAACTCTCCCTCTGCCTCCTTCTCCAAAAGCCTATTCAGGTATTACTTCTTCTGCAAGGTCATCATCTCTGACTCAAGAAGGGATAGTGGCTCTTCATTCTGTCTTCTTTCCCTTAGAGTCATATACAGACCCATATTCTTCTAGCACTTATCTCACTAATCTGAACAACTGGTCCACATGTCTTTCTCCTCCAGTAGTCTATGCTCACCTTGAGGCTCGACTCCTAATTTATCATGACATCCTAAGGGCCAAGCACAATGTCTGACAATGCATGTTTACTGAATGACTAAATGAATCAATTCTTGACATAATGCCACGCCCCAAAAAGTGCTAAAGTGACTCTAGTGACAAAGATGACACTTTGCAAGAAGTACCTAAGGACATGCCAAGGGATAGTCTGAATGAAGACAGAGTATCTTTGACACTCTACACAGTCTGAGGGTGGTGTAGAATTTAGGCCATATGCATTCAAACATTCTTTCTTACATTCAGCAATCTTTTTTTTTTTTTTTTTTTAAGATTTTATTTATTTATTTGACAGAGAGAGACACAGCGAGAGAGGGAACACAAGCAGGGGGAGTGGGAGAGGGAGAAGCGGACCTCCCACCGAGCAGGGAGCCCGACGCGGGGCTCGATCCCAGGACCCTGGGATCATGACCCGAGCCAAAGGCAGACGCCCAACGACTGAGCCACCCAGGCGCCCCACATTCAGCAATCTTTACTAAACATTTATCAGGCACTATGCTAGACATATGCATACTAAGAGTACAAGTGAGTAAAAAAAGACAAAGCCTTTTCTTTGAGAATGCTTACAATTCTAGTAGGACAGAGACAAATAATCTATTCCTACACAAATTTGTTAAATAAATGTCATGAAGGAGACGTACATGTACAGTGAATAAATAAAGGGGGAAATGGATCCAGTTAGCTGGGACTAGAGGGAGTGAGGCTTATACCAAGTTCCAAGCAAAGGAATAAGCGAATCTAACACAAAGGAAAGTAAAAGGGGTTCTGTACAGAAGGAAGAAGGGCAGTGCCGCTGCTATGTAGAGCAAGGGGGTAGCATGGTGCAAGGCAAGGCCAGAGAAGAAGGCAGAGGCCAAACTCAGAAGAGACTTGATCTATTTCTTACCCTACGAGCACTCAGTAATGACTGGGGTTTGGAAAATGCTTTTCTGGCTTAACAGCATGGAAAACAACTGTGAGATGCAGGAAGACTAATTAGGAAGCTATTAACACTTTTATCAAGGTGTTATCATTTGCCTCCTAAAAGATATATTGGTCTTCTTGATTCAGCTTTTTATATTCCTTCCAAATAAGACATCACTGAACAGTGTATTTGCCAAATAGTAACATTTAGTAAGTCTCCCTGTTCCTGGGAGGCTAACTCTTTGAGAGGGTAAGAATCTGTTCTAAGTATCTGAGGGCAGGCTGCATGTGATCTGTCAGGATTCCAGGCTGGAGGTTACTGAGGAAAGGTGTGGTGGGAAATAGGCTTCTTCTATTTAGTGGAGCTAGAGAATCCCTAATTGGGAACATGCTAATACAAAACTAAAAATATTGACTTAGGTGGAAAATTCAATGTTTCAATGGCAATATATTACTTCTGAGTTATTAGACTCTGTAAGTGTAATTAAGATTCTAATATTTTCTTCATATTATAACACTAAACAGAGTCATTCAACTTCTAAGTGATGTCCTTTGTACACGTATATCAAGGCATAAACTTAAAATTGAGTGGGAGCCTGTTTTTTACTTAATGGCCTCTGCATCTCATTTACATTATTTAAATCTTACTCATAAATATACCGTCTGGCCACAATGGTCTATTTAGAGAACTCCAAAACATGCCATGTACTGCATGCTTTTCCCCTACTGTTCCCTTGCTTTATGAACACCTACTCATCCTTCAGCGTCCAGCTCAAATGTCGCCTACTCTGCGGAGCTTTCCCCAACTCCCACAGCCAGAGCTAATTACTCCCTCCTTGGTGTTTCCATAGCAATGTGTTGATATCCTTATTATAGCACTCTGCATCGTGGGTAAGATGGCTGTTTATGCTTCAGCTTCCCCTGTTAGATTTTGAGGGCAGAAACCGTATCTTTATCTTTTTATCCATGTAGCTGAGAACAACGCCTGACATAACAGGCATTCAGTAAATGTTTGCTGATGAACAAATGAGTAAGACAGAGAAGAAATATCCCATAGAATCGATCTGTTTCTCATCACACCACATCTTCTGCAGAAGTCATTATTTTCTCCATTAACTTTCTCCATTAACACTGCTGGTGAGGAAGAAAGGCATACTCTTTCTTTAGTTCCACAAGGATAGCTTAGTCCTTGGATAAATAACGTCTATCCTATCCTGCTTTCTGTTCCGAAGAATCTTTAGGCTAAGAATAGTCTTCCAGAGAAGTTCATCCTCTCTCATTAACTACATAATCAATTACAGATATACACATCTTAAAATTTTCAATTTGATCTTGCTCTATTTTTTATGTTCTTCAACTGAAGAAGAAAATTCCTAAACCTACAATTTTAATAATGTTGTAAGTTATTCTTAGTTTAATACAAAAAGATCACCAATATAAGCACCAAGGTAAATTTTAGAACCAAAACATACGACTGGAAAAGAAAAGGCAAGGATCTCATCTCTGTATGTCTTCTGTATTCTGATTAATGCCTAGAACAGTGATAAGCATAAACACTAGCAGCTGTTAACCCGTGACTTACTTTTAAAATCTAGCCAATGTGTCTTACAAATGAGAAACTTCCCTTCCTACTCAAACTTTAAAAGCTCCCTATAAGCTGATTAACTCCTATGAAAATCTATCAATAACATGGTTCGATCTACTGAGGTCATGTGAATAGTTCTGTGTTCATTTCTGGTGCGTATCTAAGGGGAGGTCAGTTTAAAGGCAAAGCTTCTTACTTGTAACAGATAACCTGTGCCGACAGTGCAGGTTGGTATAAGTAAAATACTATAGTCCTAGCATCCATTCCTTTATTCTTTAGGGCACGGAGAAGAAATAACCAATATTGCTGCTTAATCATCCACATTCTTATGAAATTAAAGTGTGTTAAATGGTTAGCTCTTGGGACTTTAGATTAAATGTTAGAGTCCCCAATAGCCTGCATTTAGTAGGTAATCAATAAGTACCTGTGAAGGAATTAAATAACACTATATTTTATATATTCAGGCAAAAACTAGTCATGAGTTGGTCACACACTTATTTTCCCCATGAGTGAATTAAGTTCAGCCTCTTTGATGAAAATGGATGCTTTCCTTGATACAAATGCACAAATTTCTTAGGGACTTTTGATTAAATAAATCTTGGAAGCAGGATTTTCTTTTACAGGTTTGAAGATCACTAAAATTTTGATATATTAGTTTTCACATTATACACAACTGAAATAATCTACATTTGTTCAAACAATGACAAAGTTTTTAAACAGTTTCATGCATGAAATTACCATGTTCCAGTCTGTTTCAACTTTTCTGAATATGGATTCCATTTTCCACACACCATTCTCCCATCCAGAAATGGTCTGATTATTATTTGAAACTCGGACGTAACTATCTTTCACAACATTATAACAAAGGTGGAGCTGTTTCAAAATCTTCTCATTTTCAGAGGGGATGAACAGGGTTTCTTTTCTCTTAAAAAGAAAGCAGAATTAGTTTTCAAAATAATGGAAGACTATATATGAGGAACTGCTATGTACAGTGGTAAGAGCTTCCTTCAACTTGAAAATGAAGAGTTGGTGCCATTAAAAAATTTGGAAAATATTTTATAGGTTAAGTAGGATTAGTATGATGTGGATATAGCACCAACAATTACTAAACAGAAAATGTGAAGTACTAAACAGAAAACGAGAAGTATAAACTATATATAGCTCTGATTTATATTTTTGTGATTTGTGTTCAACCTAAATTCACTTCTTTTTCTTCATTTCTACCACCAACATCTCCAAATTGGACTCCAATTGTCTCCTAAAGTTGACTCCCAGCTATCAACTCTTACCTCTCCTATCCATGCTCCACATGGTAATGAAAGTGATTTTCTAGATATTGGGATAAATTGGGATATGTCACTTTTTTGCTTAACTCACTCCAATGACTTCCACTGTACCTAAACTCCAAACCTTTACCATGGCTACTAGGACTCTAAATGATCTATTCCCTACTTACTTTTCCAACCAATCTCATGTTACTCTTCCATTAGCTCCTCAAAAAGGTCCAGCTAGTTCCTGCCTCAGGACCTTGACACATGCTGTTCCCACTGTCTGGAATGCTATTCTTTCTACTCTCCATATACTTGATTCTTTCTCATCCTTCTGGCCTCAACTTAAAGCCATTTCATTAGTATCATTTCCTGATACCCTAAGCTAGGAGAGTGCCTGGGACACATAGCTTGAAAGAATTCTCCACATGTGTAAATCACTACAAAAGGTCATGCTTTACCTTAAAATTCCAGGAAAAATTTACATTCTAGCCCAAAATAAATTCATGTTTGTTGTAATGTAAATCCCCAGAAATCCTAAAATCACTGAGTGAATCTAAAGTCTAAGAAAGATAATATATTTATCCTGTGTCTTTATGTGCCACTAACACAATGGCCCTTGTTCTTTAGACATGGGCATAGTAGCATTTTGTTATAGGGGCTGCCCTGTGCATTGCAGGTTGTCTTACCAGACATTGCCAAATATCCCCTGGAAGGCAAAAATCACCCACCATTGAGAACCACTGTTCTAGTCTGTGTCAATGTCTTGCCACAGTATTTGCTAATCAATCAAAAGAGTAGGCAATGCTTTTTTGTTAAACATTGGGTACTAGGTATTTAACAATATGAAAACTTCAAATGTACAAGAATCAATAAGCAGAATATAAAACATCTCAGAAACAGTGTTTGTGTATATACATCACTGTCAGCATTATTAAAATAGTAACGCTAAATATATGAAAAAGATAATTCCCTAGTAGAACCTGTGAGTATTACTGTCAAAAAGGTAAAGAAAAAAAGCAGCTTATTTTTATAAAATGATTTATAATTATGAATGATAACTTCAAAACAAGCATGTAACAAAGCTTCCCAGTTCTTTTCTTCTTTATCAAAGATATTATAGGGTGCTGACAGAAGCCAAATGGAAATAAAATTTAAAAGTAGCATTATCTACTAATTTACAAAGGATAACTAATTACCAAAGGGAAAAGATACTTATGCTACTGAACATAATCATATGTGCAACTGAATAATGGAGCAAGAATAACATTAATATTTCACAGAATCTTTTATTTTTTTAAGATTTTATTTATTTATTTAATAGAGAGGGCAAGCAAGTGGGGGGAGGAGCAAAGGGAGAGGGACAAGCAGACTCTGTGCTGAGTGTGGAGCCTGATGTGGGGCTCGGTCTCATGACCCTGAGGTCATGACCTGAGCCGAAACCAAGAGTTGGATGCTCAACTGACTGAGCCAGCCAGGTGCCCTTCGTAAAATCTTTTAAATCTAAGATTAAGATAAAACTTTTCTTTCTGGAAATAATATCACCAATGTTTCCTTCTTTTCCAAACGATTTCAAGGTGCAGTTCCATAACTTTTTAGGACTGACATTTTTCATTATTCAATTTACTTTTAAAACAAACATCTACTTCTAAAAAGGAAAATTTTTTTTTTTTTAAAGATTTTATTTATTTATTTGGAAGAGAGAGCACGAGAGGGAAGAGGGTCAGAGGGAGAAGCAGACTTCCTGCTGAGCAGGGAGCCCGATGTGGGACTTGATCCTGGGACTCCAGGATCATGACCTGAGCCGAAGGCAGTCGCTTAACCAACTGAGCCACCCAGGTGCCCAGGAAAATGATGTTTTAAATCCATGTCTGTAATGGTCTCCAGTAATTGAGAAATTAAAAAAAAATTTCAAAAGAGAAGACAATCTGGGCATATGACCCAATTCATATTTTTAAAGTTTAATCAACTTACATGCCATACAAGAGGAAGCACATCCATCCATAAAAAGAAAAAAGAATGAAGACCTAATATCGATGTTTTATTTAAATTGAACACAGCTGTGAATTAAATTAGCTCTTTTAAACTGGCTTCATTTAGATTTAAACTTGTAACTTGCACTGCATCAGCAGTGATTTGAATTATCTGTTGAATTTAGATCTTGTAATTCTGTGGCTGAACCAACACTTTCAACTGCCTCCTAAAGTAAATTAAAAAGCAAACATAAAGTTTACTGGGGATAATTCGCCCATTTTGGACATATTCCTTTATTGGAGAAACGAGTTGCAACAATGGCAAATTTAGAAAAAGTAGATATAAAACCCTAATTTCTTTGGAATTTTGATATGATACCGTGGTGGGTTATTTTCCTTCTAAGCATTTTTCATTACATATCTTCTTAGACATTTACATAAAACACTTTCTAGTGAGTCAACTTTAAGTTCCCTAAGTGCAAGGGACAGGTCTACTGTATTTTTTAATGTCCATTACAGAGCACATTGCTTTTCACCTAGCCCCTAATATAGGCATATTTCCATTGTTCATTATTTAATTTTGGGACATTAATCAAGACATAACGTCTTAATATAAATTTGACAATATAATAGTAATCACACCAGCAATGATAATTTCTAGCCAATACCAGATGTATATAGCAAATACATATGAAATAAACACGTTCATCCACTGGATTATCCAGATTCTATTATTTTTCCCACTGTACTTTATAAATTTATATATATATAAGTATACATACTTATATATATTTTCGTATATATATTTAAACATATATATGAGAATATATATATTTTCATATATATTCATATATATATATATATATAAGAAAAGGTAAACACGGCTCTCTAAAACGTATTAAATCTTATTTTGAAAAACTTGAACAAGCATTTCCCAAAAGAGGATATCCAAAAATTTAAAGAACAGGCATTCAACTTCATTAGTCATCACCAAAATACAAAGTAAAATCACAATGTAATACTACTACATACCACCAGAGCTGCTAAAATGAAAAAGACAAAACCAACTACAGGTGAAGATGTGGAAAATTCGCATTCACTGCTGGGGAGAGTGTAAACTGGCCCAACCGCTTTGGAAAGCTGCTTGGCAGTATCCACCAAGGCTGAACATACTCCTAACTCCTACTCTATCACCTAGCAATTCCACTCCTAGGTATATACCCAACTCAAATGCATAAAGACATTCACCTAAAGCATGTATATAAATGTCCACAGCAGTACGATTTTTAACAGTCAAAACCTAGCAACAGCCCAAATACCTATCAATGGTGGCATGGATAAATTGCATTTATAAAATGGAATATTATACAGTAATGAGAATAAATGTGCCATAAACATGCAGCAACAAGTCTGAATTTCACAAAATAATATTGAGAAAAAAAGTATTCACAAGAGTACGTATGTTACAATTCCATTTACATAAAGCACAGTAACAGGCAAAACTAATCTATGATGTTAGAAACCAGGATAATGGGTTATTCTTAGTGGTGGCAGAAGTGACTGGAAGGGAACTCATGGTTGTTCCTCAGATTCTGGTGGTCTATTTCTCACTCTGGTTGGTGGTTACATGGGTGCTCAATTTGCGAAAATTTGTTAAGATGTACACTTATAATTTGTATATTTTTCTGTATGTACTTCAGTAATAGTTACACTACACTGAAAATTTACATAGGAAAATCCTATTTTAAAATGCCTTGCTAACTCCTGCATGTGAATACACTATGTCAATCAATTATTGGTTCTTTCAAATGTTTATGTTTTTTAATAATTACTCTAAAAAGTTCATTGAAAGGTCATGGCCTGGGGCGCCTGGGTGGCTCAGTCAGTTAAGCATCTGCCTTTGGCTCAGGTCATGATCTCAGGGTCCTGGGACTGAGCCCCACATCGGGCTCCTTGCTCAGCAGGGAGTCTGCCTCTCCCTCTCCCTCTACCTGCAGCTCCCCTTGCTTATGCTCTCTGTCAAATGAATAAATAAGATCTTAAAAAAAAAAAAAGAAAAGAAAAAGAAAGGTCATGGCCATTGCATTTTTCTGTAAGCAAAGAGCACAGTATTGGAAACAGTCAAGTGAGAAGATTATCATGCTATAATGAATTAAATACCTCTAGACCCATTTCACCTCGGGCTACTCTCCAAGCCACTGACCCAGATATTCTTCCACCAAGTTCTCCAGGTTTAGGGGTTTTGGGAGATATAAATTCAACAAGCTCCACAATTATCCTCTGGAGAAGTTCTTTTCTTCTGTTTTCTGACAAAGATATTTGCCTCTGAAATTCATGTTTTAAAAAAAGTCATTAAGATGAGGGAAATGTAGAGGTCCACCTCTAAGGAGGAATATACATAAAACATTTGTATTTTAATGGGATCTTGAAAGATATAACCAACTTTTTGTTCACACATAGTTATTTGGAAAATAAGACACTGTGGAAAACTTAAAATAATTTTACAAATTTTATGTAATTTTATGTAAAGAAATAATTTGACATCCATATCCAACTCTTCTTTACTGTCCTAGATTTTAAAATGGAGGTAGCAACTTCTGCTTCCAGCTATGACAGACTAGCTTGTGCCAGACCAACTGTCCTACCAAGAAAAGGTACAAAAGCTGGGCAAAACATCACATGCAGACACACACGTACAAACGCCTATTTAAATACAACAGAGAGCTACCAAGGTAACCAGAGCTAAAGAAGCTAAGATCCCAAGGAAAGAAATGAATTGTGGTGAACTGAAAATACACCTCTTTCCCTTCCAGGCATCTGCCAATTATTAACTGGTATGAGCAAAAGAGAGTGAGAAAGCAACCACGAAATGATGGCTCACGTGCAGAAGAACACGGCAGAATTTTTACAGAATCACAGTACTGTGGAGTAAATAAGCTGGAGTTCAAAGCCTTTCAAGGTGAGAGGCTCTAGTAAATACTCCAGATTTTCAGGTTAGGCTCTCTGAAGGGCTGCACATTAGAAGGTGAAATTCCAAACAGATGGAAAGAAACTTCACCTTGAAACTCAATCACTGGGTTAAGTGGATCTGCCCTATTCTAACTGCTTGCCAGAAGCAAAATTAGTGGTTTGGCTTTTAAATTATAAAAAAAACCCCACACATGTATAATAGTAAAAAATTTCAGTACTACCAAAGGGATATAAAATAAAAACTGAATCTTCCTTTTTCAACCTCTAGTTCCTCTCTTCAGAAGTAGTCACTGTTAACAATTTCCTGTGCCTTGTTTTCAAAAATTTCCATCCTTGGAGAAATGTGTGTAATTATATTCAAGACACAATTTCTTTGAAAAATAAAAACATACTTTTTATGTCTAGTATTACATACACTGAAATTCTGTTTCACTAAACTTTGGAAAGAGATGTTATGACAATTGAAAATGCAAAAAAGCCACATATTTAAAATAAGTCCTCAAAATTTTCAATGAACAAAAAAACATTTAACATATTAGAATATTTTTGCTTGCAAAATAATGCTACTACTTTCAGAATTTCAATGGGTTAAAAACTGGCCTTTCCTGATTATATAAAAAACTTCAAATGTCCTTTCAAAAATGCCAAATGCTCATACCTGTTTATTAAGTCCATTAATAGTTTCTCGAAGTAATTCTTCTTTAACCTCAGTTCTTCTGGAGATTACCTCATCATGTTTACAAGAATATCGCCAAGTGACATCAACCACCTCAAATTACAGAATACAGTATTTAACAAGAATACAACCATCAACCTTTTGCTAACCACCTAGAACGTATGTAATTCTTAAATAGATTTTTAAAATGCTATCTTTTGTTTAATTTGCTAAATTTTAAAACCTATGAAAAAAAGTAAAAAAGAATATACTTTTTATTCATTTTCTAACAGGTACACTTTCAGGAAAGCCTGTGACAAAATGAGATTTCCAGAACATTTAGCTTTTAAAAACTTATTTACAAAGTTGATTACATAAAATTAAACAAATAAAACCTTGCTCCATTTTTATTGTATTAAATTTATATTAAAGAACTAATTTTTGACAAAGGTACAAAGACAATTCAATGGAAAAAAGACAACCTTTTCAACAAATGATGCTAGAACAATTTGTTATCCAAATGGAAAATAATGAATTTCAACCCACACAGTGGACTATATACAAAAATTAACTCAAAATGGATGATAGAACCCAATGTAAAACTGAAAGTATAAAACTTTTAAAACACAGGATAAAATCATTGTGGCTTGGGCGAGGCAAAAATTTCTTAGATACATCAAAAAGTACAACCCATCATTTCACATCTATACAAATACTGAATCATTCATTATGTTGTACATGTGCAACTCTGTCTGCTATACCTCATTTAAAAAAGAAAAAAAGCACAATCCCTAAAGAACAAATTGATTAACTGGACATTATCAATTTTGTCTCTAAAAGTCACTGACAGAATGAAAAGACACACCACCGAGAAGGAGAAAATCTTTGCAAAGCATTTATCTGAAAAATGACTTGTATGCAGAATATATGAAGAATTCTCAAAACTCAACAATAAGAAAATGAACAACCCAATTTAAAAAAAATGGGCAAAGAGGACTATGCATGGCAAATAAGCAATAAGAAGATACTCAGTATCATTTGTCATCAGGGAAATGCAAATGAAAACCACAATGAGATACCACCTCACATCTATTAAAAGGGCTAAAATTAAAACAAAAACAAAAACAAAAACAGATAACCATACTAAGTGTTAGCAAGGATACAGAGAAACTGGAAACTCTCACATACTGCTGGTGAGAATGTAAAATGGCACATGACTTTGGAAAAGAGTTTAGCAGTTTCTTAAAAAGTTAAACATACACCTACCATATGATCCAGTCATTCCACTTCTAGGCATTTACCAAAGAGAAAAGACAGCATATGGCGATATAAAGACTTGTGTGTAAGTGTTTACAGCAGCTTTATTTGAAATAGTAAAAAACTGGAAATTACCCAAATGCCCATCAACAGGTGAATGGATAAACAAACTATGGTACATGCATACAATGGAATACTCAGCAATAAAAACAATAAATTATTTTTTTAAGGATTTTTAAAAATTTATTTGAGAGTGAGTGGAGTGAGCAAGAGAGAACACGAGTGGGGGAGGGGAAGGGAAGATGGAGAGGGAGAGGGAGAAGCAGGCTCCCCGCTAAGCAGGAAGGCTGACATGGGGCTCGATCCCAGGACCCTGAGATCATGACCTGACCTGAAAGCAGATGCTTAACCAACTGAGCCACCCAGGTGCCCAAAAATAATAGATTATTGATATGTAAGAACAACATGGATGAATCTCAAAATAATTATGCTGAGTAAAAAAAAACCAGACCACGCTCACCAAAAAGAACATACACTGTATGATTCCATTTTATATAAAACTCTGGAAGTGCAGATTAATCTATAATGAGAGAAAGCAGATGCATGGTTGCCTAGAGAGGGGCAAGAAGAAGGGGTAAGAAAGGACATAAGGAAACTTCCAGGGACAGTGAGTATGTTCACTCTCTTGACTACAAAGATAATTTCATGGGTGCATACAAATGACAAAATTTATTAAATTATACATTTTAAATATAAGCTGTTTATTGTATGTCAACTATATCTTCAAAAGCTGTCCAAAAGGAATTATATTTCATTCATAGAAAAAATTTTTTTTGCTTATGCCGTACCTCATCCTTAGAAAATGCAATGACGTAGGAGAGCTTCTTGCCCCACCCTATTTCATAAAGGAGCGGCTTATCACACACGTCTTCACATGCGTCACAGTGCAGCCACCGCTGCTGAGAAGGAGAATACACTTCTGTCCAGACATGGTCTACTCAAGAGACAAGAGAGCAACACAAAGAAAGGAAATAAAAGTGAAGTTTCTAAAACCAGAATGATTTCCAACAACTATACGCAAACTCTTAAGGATCATGTCAGAATTTGTAAAGGTCTTAAATTTTAGTTAATAGGTCTGAGCATTTTGGGGCACACAAGACTCTAGAATACTTGTTTTAATTTTTCTGTCTCTTTGAAATCCTTGAAAATGTTTTTGGAATATGTCCTTTAATGCAGTCAGTTTTAAGCTTAATTAAAAATAATGTGAGCTGTAACTCTAAAAAGGCGAACATACTGAACAACAGCATCAAAAACATCAGTCTCAGTCTTTGCTGATATGAAGGAGCTAATGCCACTTTTGAAACTGCAGTCTCTTTTGCCCTTTAATACCCAGAACCAGTAGGAGGTCTAACAAAGGATCTCTGGTTATTGATGTTCTATATTTGATTGTAAGAGAACAGGAATTGTTAAGTGAAGATTTCATTTTATCCTAAAAAACAACAGAAACACAAGTAAAATTCTGAGAACAAGGGAAACAACTTTTTAAAATGAAGATGAGAAAAGTCATTTCTAAATAAGGACAATATAAATTTCACATGGTTTTTATTACATTTTTTTTTTTGTATACTGAGGTTTAAGATTACTACATCTTTTATATTAATCCCTACAAAAATGAAGATTTCTAGAGCATATTACACGTTATTATTCATATGGAAAAAGCATTATTACAAGTGTCATGGTAAATTGTTTATAAAAGAGTGTTTGTAGTGTCATGTTTAAAGTACCTGGCAAAATGGTAAGTGTACTACAAAAATCTTGAGATCCCCACAAAAATCTTATGAGGCTGATATTATTGTTATTTTAAAAGAAGGTAAATGGAAGCTCAGAATGACAAGGCCAGAAAGTAACAGAAAATGATGAGCCCAGACAATAAACCCAATCCTGAAGTCTGCACAGCCCTACTACTCTGCTTACACTATGTTTTGTACCTGTGTAATCCCAAACATAGCGAGCTTCAAACCCTAAGGCTCGGCAGCACAGTGTAAAACAATTGGCCCACTCGCCACACCGTCCACATCTTGTTTCCAAAAGTTTCTCAGGGTTATTATATCTGTTTTAAAATAACCATAAAAAAGCTTTGATTCATTAACAAAATCAAGAATTTTAAACAATTTATATTACCTCTGTGCTAAACAGTAAATATTTCTTCATTTCACATTTTTGAAAATTATTTTTAATAAAAATATAGTTGACATATAATATTATATTAGCTTCATTTCACATTCTTAGATAGTGATTAAAGAACCTAGACTACATGAGGCATTACGTTAATAGAAGCTTTAGTGAAAAATGATTGAACAGTGGTACAGCCTTCAAGGAGTTTACAGGCCTTAGAGGAAGAAGAAATTAACACAAATAACTATTACATGGCAGAATGTGACAAAACCACACAATAGGTCAGATTGAGTGTTATGGGAGAGTGGTTGGGAGGAGAGCTTGTATTTAAACTGGCTTTGAAGGGCAGATTAGATCTGGACAGGCAGAGATTCTCTAGGAAATCTGCTTAAAGCATTAGTATTATTCTAACAAGTGGTATAATTAGCTCATGCATTTAAAAGGTAAACAACTTTAACAAACTACTCAATAAAGATTTTAAAACTTAGTGAACTCAATTCTACTTAAAATACTACTTTTCTGTCTAATGATTTTTTAAGATTTTATTTGTCAGAAAGAGTGAAAACGAGACAGCGAGAGAGAGAGCGAGCGAGCGCACAAGCAGGGGGAGTGGCAGGCAGAGGGAGAAGCAGGCTCCCTGCTAAGAAAGGAGCCCAACTCAGAACTCGATCCCAGGACCCTGGATCATGACCTGAGCCAATACCTAAGCGACTGAGCCACCCAGGCATCCCTCTAATGATCTTTTTGATTGAACTGTTTTCCTTCTTAGTGACTTAAAGGTGCTTGCTAATTTGGAAGTTGTTTTTTGAAAGATGTTTGCAACAATGTTTTAAAAAGGTACTCCAATTATAAAATTATCATAAAATTGGAGAATACCAAATTTTCATACTGTGTTGAGAAGGATCTCGGCTGATAAAGCTAAGCAAGAAATGTGCCCTAGCTGAGCAGAGATGTTGGCCATGAGCTTGTTAAAGGAAACCATTACATGAATAAACTGGCTCGACAATGACAAGTTTGTCTTAAGCAGATGCTGTTGCTTAAACTAGCTAAATTAAATGAATTTAAAATTAAGTAGTTAAGTAACTGAAAAAAGATGTAAATTTACATGAAGAAGTAATAATGGCAGAATTAGAGCATCCTATGCCTCTTCTATATACTACTTGTGCCAAGTTGAATGATCAGGTTAGCCTAGAATTGACAGTGTTCATCATCCCAACTCTATATAGACCAGCTAACAGTTAAACAAGCAAACAAGTAGAAAGGAAAACAGTAAATATCTTTGTTAGCCTGTGCCCCTCCACACTGCATTATCAGTTTGTATCTAACTGCCTAGGAAAGTTTATGAGGAAAGAGATTTAATTATATATATTTTTTACCTTCCAATATTTGCAAAGTACCTGTGCAAATGTATGCTCACTGAAGAAATAACTTGAACTAATTTTATATAATTCCTAGATATTGAATTCTGTATATTCTATCTTGTGTATATCAGAGGGCTGGTTCCTAGTTAGGACAAAACTGAGTCCCTAAGCTCCAAAAATTAGGTATTTCAAATACTTGGTATCTTTTCTTGACCAATGATACAGCCAACGTTTATAAGTATTATCAATTAAAAAAAATTGATAGGCTTGTGAATTGACAGTAACTGAAAAAAGTTAACTGAGAAGTACAAACTTCTTTAGTTTAAAATTTAGATAATGAGAATATGTTAGGTTGGGCAGGGGAGGCACCTGATCAAAGCAAAATTCTGTTGTTAAAAAGAAAATAATATGATGGTACTATACTTCTACCTTCCATATTACCATCTGATGATTATTTTAAGTACAGCATTGTCTTTACTGTCATAATTTATCAGTATTATTATTAATGTTGCTAGTGCTGTTTTTATGTGCTATCAATCATTATTAAAGTTATCAGAAAGTTAAAAGTTATATAATTAAATGAACAATACCAGATTTACATCATTAAATGTGCTAAGACTATACTCAATTTATATTCCAGAGCAAGAATAAACAAACTTTTCCTATAAAAAGGCAGTAATTATTTTAGACTTTGCAGGCCATATAGCCTTTGCTGCTAGTATTCAACCCTTCCACTGGAATGTAAAAAGAGTTACAGATCATAAGCACACAAATCAGCATAAATGTGTTCCAGTAAAACTTGATTTATAAAAATAGGATGTGGGCTGGATTTAGCCTGCCAGCCACAGCTTGCCGACCTCTGTCCTAGAGGAATATATTTCTAATAATTGAAGAGTTCATTTAATAAATATTCTTTTCTAACCATTCCATTAAGAGATCACTCTAACTTTACTGTGCAGTGGACACCCACCTTGGGAATCGATTGCTGAACTGGCATGCATCACAGTAATGATCTTCTACTCTGTTTGCACCCCACTTCATCTCATCATCATTGGGGAACAGTGATTCACCTCTAGACTTAGTCTGGCCACCACATTTGCTGCACAAAATGTCATTCACCCATTGAAAAAATTCTTCCTTAAACCAGTGTAAAAGCTCCAGCAGAAGAAAATCCTCATCACTTACATTAGTACCTGAGAAGTTAAAACAGAGTCAAGTAAGATCTAAAGCTGACAAAAACTAAAAATACGCACATGTATTTTATTCTCGAATATGGAGCCGAAATATGTGAAAATATAAGAAGATCTAAAAGGTTTTCACAAATATGATGCAAGAAAAGAACTGTCAGCATATTGTGAACCAGGCTGAAATACGATGACATAATACATTGTACATTTATAGCAGTAGGACATTTACCACTCTGTAACCTCTAACCAACATTATGTACTAACAAGTGAGCTGAACACAACAACCTCTCAGGGAACTATGGTCAATGTGTATTTGCTCTTGAAACACAGGGAGGTTAAGAAATCAGCTTAATTTTTAAAAACATTTAAAAAGGACTACATTCGGGCGCCTGGGTGGCTCAGACGGTTAAGCGTCTGCCTTCGGCTCAGGTCATGATCCCAGGGTCCTGGGATCGAGTCCCGCATCGGGCTCCCTGCTCCTTGGGAGCCTGCTTCTCCCTCTGCCTCTCTCTCTGTGTCTCTCATGAATAAATAAAGAAAAAAATCTTTAAAAAAAAAAAAAAAAAAAAAAAAAAAAGGACTACATTCAACTTGTTATCAGGTATATATACAAGTAAACAAGAAACAATCACAAAATCACAAGCAGAAATCACAGAATTCCAGACACCTTAAAAAATCAACCTACCAGCTTTTCTATCAGTGTTTCAACTATACAGTATAATCCACCTGTGAATACTCACCATAAATCACCTAAAAACACAACAATGTCTACACAGTATATAACAACCCTGGAAAGTAAGTATGGCCTATAATATTATATAAAATTGTATCTATTTATCAAATAAAAAGATGTCTCTTGACAATATTCAAGACTGTGGTACCTCTGGGAAGAAGAGAAGGAGAGGAGAAAAGAATCTGGGAGACACATACAGGGAGTTCTCATCTCTTTCTTGTTTTATTATTAAGAAGTGATCATAATATGAAGGAAATATATGGCATAATGTGAAGATCTAGTAAAGTTTAACGCTGGTCATAGGTGTTTGATACATTATACTCTATTTCTGTTTGATATAGTGCAAAATGAAAAAAAAACGATATTAGGAAAAAACTAGAGAATATAAAGGCCAGAAATATATTATGTTCCTGGTTGGGAGAACAATATTCCAAAGTTGTTAATTCTCTACAAATTAATCTGTAATTTAATGTAAACCCAATTACAATTATAAAATAATTTTAAAAGTATTTAATTTAAAAAATTTATTTAATTAAAAATTTATAAAATATTTTTTCATAAGATTTGACTAAGAACAATATGATAAATTCATTTAGTACATGTCAAAACACATCACAAAATTCTAATAATCAAAATATTGTGATACTGGTGAAGAACATACAAAGCAGATCACTGAAACAAAAGAATGACTCCTGAAAAACAGATTTCTAAGTGATACATAGTATCTAGTAAAGTTAGCCTTTCAAAGTAGTTCTAAGAGGATGGACTGTTCAATAAATGATTTGGGGACAATATAAAAATTCTATATTGAGAGAAGGAATACATAAAGGTAATAGAAGTTACAAAACAATACGTTTATGACTTTGTGATAGGAAAGGGCCTTCTTAAACAAGATGCAGACTGTGAAATCAATAATGGGAAAAAATAAACTTTCTTATATTTAAAGTTACAGCTTATGAATTTCAAAAGATACACTAAATTAAACAAAGAACACTGGGAGAAAAAAAAATGTAACATGTCTAATAAAGAAAAGTATCCAGAATATATAAAGAACTTCTATAAATCGGTAAGAATATTAGCAAACCCATTAGAAAAATTCGAAGTCTATAAAAGAAGTCCAATAATTTCATTAAGTGGAAATAAATACTCTCGGACACTTCTGATGTGAACTGAAAGGCAATTTGCTTGACAGGATCCTTTACAGTGTTAAAGTCACACACCCTTGACATTTTTATATTTATCTCAGAGAAACACTTGTGCATATACACCATAAGGCATGCTTTACAAGAATTCTCACTGCAGGAGCATTTAGAATAGAGAAAAATGGTAAATAATCTCAATGTCTATCAATAGGAAACTGTATAAATATTAGTATATGCATACTATAGAACACTATGGAGGATTAAAAAGATTTCTAAGACAAGTTAGTAAATGAAAAACACCAAGAAACTGAAGATACATGGGATGATAAATTTTATGTAAACCCATACAACTTAAACTATTTTTTCAGGTAACTATTTATGGGTATAAATACACAGGAGAAGATATGAAAAGGAACGTCTCACATGATAACAGCTGTTACCTATGGAAGAGGTGTAGGACCGACTGACAGGGAGAATTTAGTTTTTCTCATATAATATGAAAGTTTGTATTTGATTAAAAATGAACTTTAGTAATACAGCACTGCCACCGTTCTTCTCTATCAAGTGCCTAAAGCAGAGTAATCTTTTTAAAAATGCAAGGTAGATTATATCACTCAAAACCCTCCAATGAGGTTTCCATCTCACTCAGGATACAATTCAAAGTCTCTACTCTTATTCTTTGTTATCACAGCTGGTCTCCTCTGGTAGACTGAACAACGGTCCACCAAAAGATATCCACATTCTAACCGCTGGAGTCTAGAACTGTTACCAAATACAGCAAAAAAAGAAAAAAAAAGGTCTTTGAAGATATGATGAAGTTAAGGACCTGGAGATGGGTGGATTATACTGGATTATCTGAGTGGACCCTAAATGCATACTATCCTTCTAAGAGGGAAGCAGAGAGAAATTTTACACACACACAGAGAAGGTGATGTGATAGCGGAACAGAGAGAGATATCGTGGCCCCAGTGACACTGATTATGGCCTTCTGGTTTCCAGAACTGGGAGTGAATAAATTTCTGTTATTTTAGGTCACCAAGTTTGTGATAATTTGTTACAGCAGACAGAGGAAACTAATGTACCCCCTTTACTTTTCTGACCTCTGTCTTGTTCATTCTGCTACAGGCATCAGGTCCTCCCTGTCATCCTTTCAATGCGCCAAGCTCACTCTCACCTCGGGGAGGAATGGAAGTCACTGCTTTCCAGAGAAGACTTTTCTGACAACCCTGTATCAAAAAGCATCCTTCCTAGGCACTCTCTGTACTGTTATCCTGACCTGTTTGTCTTCCCGGCACTTATCTACCTGTTCTACTTGAGTATTTGGGGTTTTGTAGTCTGTCTCACCCCATGACAGTAGGGACCTTGAGCTGTGTTTGTCACACAATAGGTGCTCAGTATATATCTGAATGAATGATAGAACGACTAAACAAAGAAGCCTCATAATATTAATTAGAATTAATACTGTTGACCAAATAGTCATTATCATATTGGGAAAAGAAGGGAAAGGAAGACAGCATCCTTGTGCTTCTGTGTTATATGTACTCCAGGTATAGAGCGGCAGACTCCCAGTTAGAAGTAGGACTATTGCACGGAGAGTGAGGCCCACCTGAGGGTCAGTGCTCCTTGATCAAGCAATGTCCTGAATTATGGCTCAGAGAAATGCAAGTGGAATCCTGTCCATAGAGGATAAGAGCTCAGAAAGCTCAGAGATATGGGGCTTAAAGAGAGGCTGGACTTAGATGCTGAATTCTTTTTTATTTGTTTTTTGGTTTTTTTAGATACTAAATTTCTGTGAGAATATGGAGAATATATTAGAGTATGGAGAGTACATTTTAAAATTATAATCAAGACTTCAGATTAATACATTTAGCATCTTCAAAAATACCATACAATAGATCTCTCATAACTTTCCAGTAACAAAGATAAAATTAACAAGTGTAGGTCTTAACTCCATTCTATGAAAATCACAGACATTAGTGTGCAAAAGAGGGAATGAGAAGAAAATCAGTAAAAACATCAGTACAGGTAGCCTCATCCTTCGACACACCTTAGTACTCAACATTCTTCCTCCCATGTCTTCATATTCAATTTAGTGGGCCAACATATATTTTGTTTCACTTTCCCAAAATGACAGGGTTCTTTCCTCTTCACGAAAGGTGTTTCGCCTATATCTGGAACACTCAATCATGACAAATCTTCAGTCTTCCAAGCCAGAGCTATGGAATCATCCTTCTCTGAGCCTCAACTACCTCTAAAGGTATCTCAGTGGGTAGGGTTCCCAGGTCCTCACTTCTGCTTCAAACCAGAACACTTTTCCTAGTTTAGAAACCCAGAGTAAGATTTAACCTGGGGAGAAAATGAAAAAAACAAAACAAAACAAAAAACCCACAATCATGAATGAGAGAAAATCACCAACCTGGACAAATGAGGCTTTGTCATCATCTCAGAGCCAGAGAGTCACTGGGGCAGAGGGTGCTAGCTGCCACACAATATCCAAAAGCCAGTACTTTATTTACAGAATTCTAATTTATTTGGGATGGCAATGCATTAGCTAAAAGACTACAGATTAACTAAGTTTGGGTGAGAGTCCAAAGAAGGCTGCTTCAAGAGAACAGGCTCAGTGGTTCCATTTTGCTTTTTCTCCCTTTCGTTTTCCTGATGCCTGGTCTGCAGTTTTAGTGGCTGGAGCTTTAGCAGTCATCTTAGACTATGAGATATAACCTGCAGAATGGAAACCATGTATGCCAGAGCCAAAAGACAGAAGGGACCTAGGCCTCTGATAATGTTTCAGAGCTTACCACTAGCATCAGACTCCCTAACTCAATAATTTCTTACATGAGAAAATAAATCCTAAGCCATTGGGGTCACAAATCCCATTACTCACAGCCCAGTCTAACCCTCAATGATCCATTCATTATGTCTATAATACCACTTATTTCACTATATATTTGAATCTCCTCTACTTATGACTGTAACTCTTTCAGTATCCTACTGTTTTTATGGGCGCCTGGGTGGCTCAGTTGGTTAAGCGACTGCCTTCGGCTCAGGTCATGATCCTGGAGTCCCTGGATCGAGTCCCACATCGGGCTCCCTGCTCGGCAGGGAGTCTGCTTCTCCCTCTGACCCTCCCCCCTCTCATGTGCTCTCTCTCATTCTCTCTCTCTCAAATAAATAAAATAAATAAAAATCTTTAAAAAAAAAAAAAAAGTATCCTACTGTTTTTGTGGAACAGTACCATCCAATAGAACTTTCAGCAATAATGGAGATAATTCATATCCACAATGTCCAACAGGGTTGCCACTAGTCACTTGTGGTTAATAAGTACTTAAAATGTGTTGACTGTAACTAAAGAACTGGATTTTTAATTTTTTAAAACTTAATTTAAATATAAATACCTACATGTATTTAGTACTAGTACTGTCCTATTTTCTAGAACCTCTGCAATCCTCCCTTTCCCCCTTGCCTTTTCATTCTGGGAAATCTCATTTACTTGCACAGTTTTACCTATCACCCTAAATGTACTTCTTAACAGAATTCCAGACCTACATTTTCACCTGGTCCAGATAATGGCCAGCAGTTACTTTAAACCATTTCCCTTCAAAGCCCGTTCCTATTGACTCCTCTAATCTTCTAGTTGCCTGAATTCAAAACTGGAAAGTCCTCCTTGACATTTTCCTTAAGCATACACAATGCCTTGTCACATCAAATGTACTTACCAACTGCAAACAACATGTATTCTATCACCCCAATAACTCACATCCATTTTCTCCCCTGCTGTCACAATACCCTGTTCACCCTAATTCCTCTCTATTACTACTGTGTTTCAACTGTTCTCTCCTTGCACTCTCTTATTCTTGTTCATCTTACAAGGTATTGCTAGATCAATCTTCCTTAAGCACACCTCTGATGTCACTCACTTGCTTAAAGCTTCAAAGGTTAATGCTGCTGAATTAAGTAACCAAGAATACTTGACTTTCCTGAGCAATCGCTTTATTTCCTCCTTGCTAATGAATAGATTATACAACATTTTTGCTCTGTGTTCAATCATACTAACATTGTAATGTTAGCCTTACACTAAGACATGTACATCCTTCTAATTTCTTTGGTCCTTATTTTCTATTTCAAAACTTTGTTAAAAGTATTCTTTGTTCCATTTTATCTCTAGTTCTTTTTGGAAAGATTAAAAATATAAGATAAATTCAGTACACATTTCTCTGCCTGAAATTCAGTGTCAACCAAAATATGATCTCAGCCTACTTGATCTCTCACTACTGTTTTACCCACTCCTTACACTACACACAGCCAGATTTTATTATTCATTGTTCCCCACATAGAATCTAACTTTTCTGCCTCCACACATCCTGTTAACTACATTTGGAACAATATCCCTGATCCCTGCCTTAATAAGTCCTTTGGCATCTTAGGTTACTATTCCAACTCATCCTTTATAACCTTTAAAAAAAAAAAAAAAGCTCAGTTTTTTACTGATTTTCACAATACCATTCTACCAACCTGATATGTTATTTCTTTCCTACTTAAATTAAAACTCTATTCTAGTGCTTTTAAATTTTAAGTGTGAAAGAATATATAGACAAATCTCGTAAGTCATACTATGATATGAAGTTACAGATGGCGTATCTTACCCCTATTTTCCAAATTTTCTACCAAAAAAAAAAAAAAAAAGCCATGTATTACCTTTATAATTAGAGGGGAAAAAAAATGCCAGGCAAACGTCAACAGGGACACTGCTAATTGTGTCTCCTCTGTGGGGTTCAGCTGAATGACTAACACATAAAACATGCTTCGGTAAGTACCTGTTAAACAGGCATTTATGTCAGGGATCATCTGAAGGAACACAGTACTTTAATGTGGACAGGGCCTTTGTGATCACATGTTAATAAGCATTCTTATTTCATAAATAGTAAAAAAACTGTTAATCCAAGAAGATGAAGAACTGTCTCAAGGTCTCACAGCAATGTTGTTGAATTAAGTCTAAGCCCCAGAATGGTCTTCAAATACAAGAATATGACATAGTATAATATTATAATAAAAACAAAACTACCAACATACAATGGGCAGCAAAATACCTAAACAACATATGTAAGAAGTGATTAAATGATTAAAAAAAGGAAAAGAGATACATAATTAATCCCTCAGAGAGACTTCCGGTTTTAGCTCTGACATGTAAAGAGCTTAGAGTTCTCATTCCCATCGTTACGAAAACAAAAAACTGAACAAACCAAAATCATTGACTTTTCTTGAGCTCCTTAGAAATCACAGGGCAAACTGTCACCCTGAAATCTGGAGAGACAAGACAAATACAGAGAATCTTAGCCAAATACACAGAATCACAACCAGCCATCTGCTATATGGAACAGAAGCCACTGGAGTCATAAATTGGTAAAAACACTTAAAACGGTAATTTCAACAAATTGCTGGAGGCTGAACATGGACTAGCTTGAGTAAGAAAAACAATCTTAGGAGGGGTTCCTAACACTTTTGCGGGTTTTCCCTCCAAGAATCCCACTAGGTTTTCTTGGTGAAGAACCAAAAAAGATCTCCTTAAAGCTCTGAGAAGGAGGAGAAGATTAAGAATTGCAAAGTATGCCCAGAACGTTCTTTACGATAAAGGCCTACTCTTCAGGGAAAAAGATTTTACCAGAGCCTTTTCTGAAGTGGGGAAAGGGAACTTCCCTGACTCTAGCCACTTCTAGTCTTCCTGTCTCGTCTATGGAGGGAAAAAGTTAAGAAAGACTTGGGAAGGTCAGAGGCCTGAGGATACAGGCCCACTAAAGCACTGAGACTTAATCATCAGATTACAGGGGGCTTCTACTCCCCCGTGCCTTATCACTACACCAACAAGGCTCTGGTGTAACAACAATGGAGTCTGCTAAAAGATGCAGACTGTATCCAAGGAGTTTTTAGAAAAGCCCAAAGACAACAGGGGAGACAAGAAGAATACCAGAGGAAGTCTGAAGCTTCTGACACCTACAGCTAACATTAAACATAGCCCAACTCCTGGTTAAATGGACATAAGACCTTACATAAAGGGCCTATTGACCTCAGCTCCTACTACCCAATGATGCATCATGTCTAACTTCCAACAAACAAATACAAGATGTGTTAAAAGGCAAGAAAAATCAGTCTGAAGTGATAAAGTATCAGAACCACCCAGATTTTGGAATTAACAAAGAATTTAAAGTAACTCTGATTAATATACTAGGTGCTCTCATGAAAAAAGTAAACAACATGTAAGACAGATGGATAACATAAATAGATTTTTTTTGTTTGTTTAGAAGCTTTAAAAAAATCTAGAGGAAATGCTAGAAATCAAAAACACTGTAACAAAATGCCTTTCATGGGCTCATCAGTAGATGGGACACAGCCAAGGCCAGAGTCCGTGAGCTTGAAGATAGGTTAACAGAAACTTCCCAAACTGAAAATCAAAGAGAAAAAAAAAAAAAAAAGGCACAGAACTGCAGGAGAATCTCAAAATGGACCAGAACATCTAAGAACTGTGGGAAATTGAGGCAGAGACAGATAAAAGTAAAATAGGATACATTCATTTTGGAATACAGAAGGAAAAGAGAGGAAGAAACAAAAGAAATATCTGAAGCAATAATGGCCAAGAATTTTCCAAAATTAATGAGATTCCAAACCACAGATCTAGGAAGCTCAGAAAACACCAATCAGGAAACTATACCTAGGCATGTCATATTCAAACTGTAGAAAACCAAAGACAGAGATAATCTTGAATAAAGCTGGGGATGGGGAGTAAGTTGAGGGGATATGGGGAAAACCTTACCTAAACAGGAATAAGGATGGGAATTATAGCAGACTTCTTGTCATAAACAATGCAGGAAAGAAGACAGGAGGGTAAAATATTTAAAGTGTTGTTGAAAGAAAAACCTCACCAACCTAGAATTCTATATCCCAGTGAAATTATCCTTCAAAAGTGAAGAAAAAATTAAGGGTTTCTCAGGCAATGAAAAACTGAGGGAATTCATCTCTAGCAGATCCGCCCTGAAAGAAATATTAAAAGAAGTTCTTTAGGAAGAGGGAAAATGATATAGATCAGAAACTTGGATCTACAGAAAGGAAGCATCAGAAAAGGAATATATGAAAGTAAAAGAGAATCTTTTGTTTTCTTATTCTTGGCGTAAAAAGTAACTTCTTTAAATAATAACAATAGCAATGTACTGGGTGATTACAGCATATGACAGCAATGTTATGAGGATGGGAGGGAAGAATTGGGATGATTCTGTTAAAAGGTATCTGCACCATACATGAAGCAGAATAGTGTTTTTGAAGGTGGACTCAGTTAAAACATTTATTGCAAACTAAGGTAACCACCAGAAAAATTACATAGTCCCCTAGAAAATATAGTATTAAGAAATGACTTAGATAAAAGCTAATTACATAAAAACTCAAAGTAAAAATGCTACCATTGGAAAAATTTAACAATTAAAATCCTAAGACCATTAATGATAACACACAAATAATTATTGGTTGATGAATGTGGTAGGCATTGTTCTGAGCCATTTACATGTACTATTTCACCTATTTTTAAAAATCATCCTATTTTCAAATGAAGAAACTGAGGCATAGAGATCAAATTACTTGCTCAGTAATGCACAGTAAAGTGGCAGAGCTGAATTTATTCCCAGGCAGTGGACAGCAGTGGATGAGGAAGAACCATATACCAGTAAATACTATCTTTATTAGACAAAATGAATCAATGGTCTAATCATATGGATTAATCTTGAATGTGGTTTCTAATTCACATTAAAATTCACTAATAATACTATCATATGTTCCATAGACTTAAGTTCTATTATACCTAAAAAAACTCATATACCAATGATTAAACTGCAAACACATACTGAGGTTTAAAAAAAAAAAAAGATGTGTTAATAGATATGTCTATGAGGTACATGCAGTAAAATTTTACTACTGCTGTACTTCTTAAAAATCAAAACAGAAACAGATTAGAATTTTATGATGTATACAGCAAAAGGCAGCATTTCAGTGTTTCTCTTTAGCAATGATGTATATTAGCAATGAATGGTTATATAAAGCCACTACCTTTATCCAATTTTCTAGCTCTAGATAACTTTTCTTGAGATCTCCTTTTTAGTTCTTGGACTGGAATACAAGCCAGTGCTTTCTCCTGGAGAGCAAGGTTCTCATAGACCAGCACATGCTGAATGTTGGACCGGAGAACTTTTAGAATGACTGAGTCAGTAGTAACCTAATAGAAAAAAAATATTGGTTAGCTTTTCTCCATATGCTACAAAAATAACACATAACTGAAAACGGTGGTTCTATGACTTCATAGATAAAGAGGAATGTATGGATTCACTGAAATATAATAATACTCAAAGGCTATACAATATGTTTTAGGAGATACCCATATCTGTGTCACAGTCGAAGATATATCTATTCTTTTCTCTGAATATATTATTGAGGATATATTTAAACAGAGATATGCTAGATTCTTGATTATAAGTTTGGATCAAGATACTGCTCTGAGGGGCGCCTGGGTGGCCCAGATGGTTAAGTGGCTGACTCTTCATTTTGGCTCAGGTCATTTTTTGGCTCCAGTAATGACTGTGAAGTCCTGGGATCAAGCCCTGAGTTGGGTTACATGCTCAGCAGGGAGTCTGCATGATCTCTCCCTCACCCTCGGCCCCTACCCCGGCTCATGTGCACCTGAGTGCTCTCTCTCTAAAATAAATAAATCTTAAAAAAAAAAAAAAAAATAGTGCTCTGAGCAAAGCATCTGACAGCCTTTCCAGTTCAAATCCCTGCAAGTAACATAATTAAAACAAAAAACAAAACAAAACAAAACTCCATATGGCATTAGCAAAGGAGGAGTACTCTTAAGGGATCAGGAATTTTGAGAAATTCCTGAAAGAGGAAAAACAGATACAAATGGATTAAAGGAAAAAACTATGGCAATATGCCCCCCAAAAAGAGTGGCTATACAAACTAAAGTTTTCAAAATAATCCCAAGAGCAGAGGAGCCACAGGATCCAGATAGAAAAGGGCCTTGGAACAAACATTAGTGACACTGGCTGGGCTCTGCAGGAGGACTAGCTAGACATCTTCCCCCTGCCCCCACCCCATCATTCCTTCTCAACAAAGAACTATGCTTCTGAGAAGTGAGGGAGCTGCTTTGATTCCCCAAAGGAAAGAGAAACATCCAAGCTCAGAACAGTTGCTTCTGGTACAGACCATCTTGTAGCATGTTCTACCCCTCCCCACAGTTGCTAGAAGCAGATGCTGCATTCACAGATAGGCTAGCAGGAGCTCTCAGACTCACTGAATCTTCAACAACCCATACTGTTGCAAAGCTACACTAGAATCAACATCAGAAGAACTAACCCTGTAGCCATAGCAGCAAGCCTATCTTCAGAGATTCGACAGTATACTGTATTCAGAGAAAGACAACCATGGATCTTGGAAATTAAAAATTTAAACACTGAAATAAGAAAGTACACATGGTGTCAAACCGTAGAATAAACATAGCTAAAGAGTGATCAATTAGAAGACTGAGCCAAGACATTTTCTGAGAACGTGGCACACAAAAAACTAAATAGACACTCAAGATAAGTCCAAACGTTTCCAAATCCAGCTGACAGGAAGTCCAGAAAGTAGAGTAGAAACAGTAGAAAAGATAAACTTCTCAAAGAAATAATGGAAACCAATTTCTGAGAGTTGAAGAAAGAGCCAGTATGAATGGGGGGATAAAACAGGGCATAGAATAGTGACATTTCATAACAGGTAAGTAGAAAAACAAAATTCCAAAAGCCTTTTATGAATCAGACATCTCATTAGAAACAATGAAGCAAAATCTTTGAAATTCTGAGGGAAAATGACTGGGAACACAGGATTCCTACCCAGCCAAATTAATCACACAGGAGGGCAGAATAAGTCCGTTTTCTGATATGTAGCAGTATAAAAGTGTATCACTCCTAAATCTTATCTAAAAGAATTCTTAGAGAAGTTATTGTCCCCTCAAAATATAATATAATCAAAGTAAATAAACAGATCACCCAGGAGTAGAAACTGAGATAAAAGCAGCAGGAGTGAGTTAAAAAAATAAACTAGTAAAACCTAAGTTCTGATTATTAAAAATAATAATTGAAAAGCAAAATCTCAAATTTTCTCATAAAGAAGGTAGCAGGGAAGGGAAAAGAAAAAAGAGTAAAAACTTTCTGAGGTTCCTGTCTTGTTATGTTAGTAAAAAAATATAAAAGTAAATATTTGCATTAAAAATTTAAGGGCAGTAATAGAAGACTAAAAAAGAAGATATTTAACTTTCTAACTTTTAAAGGGAAAACAATGGAAGAAAACTGTTCTCAAAACAAAGATGGAAAAAAGGGAAAAAAACAAAAGGACACAGGCAACACAAAATAAGATGTCAGAAATAAATTCAAACATATTAGCAATTATGGTAAATATGAATGGATTAAATGTGTATATTAAAAGGTAGACATAGATTAATTTAAAAAATAAAAACCATTATCAAATCCTCCCTGACATTATCCAGGATTTTTTAAAGCACTGGGGATAGGTGCATAAGAAAGACATGATCACTTCATTGTCTAAGGGAGGGAAAGGCATTAAATAATGACAAAACCACCATTATTGGGCGCCTGGGTGGCTCAGTTGGTTAAGCGACTGCCTTCGGCTCAGGTCATGATCCTGGAGTCCCTGGATCGAGTCCCGCATCGGGCTCCCTGCTCGGCAGGGAGCCTGCTTCTCCCTCTGACCCTCCCCCATCTCATGTGCTCTCTCTCTCTCATTCTCTCTGTCTCAAATAAATAAATAAAATCTTTAAAAAAAAAAAAAAAAAAAAAAACCACCATTATTAAGTCAACAAGTATTTGTGTATAAATGTGTGTGTGTGTGTGTGTGTGTGTGTGTGTGTGTTACATACTGGAAAAATAATGGGAGACCAAAATAGTCAAGGATTTTATCCTCACAAAGTAGTCTATGGATACAGAAACTAATACTGGTACAACAATGTTCATTTACTCAAATATTTAATGAGCCTTTATTATTTGCTAGTTACTGGGGATATAATGGTAAGTTAGATAATTTATTCATAGGTGTAAGAAGAGTAAGCAAATATAGAGGATAGTGACACTGTA
Source organism: Halichoerus grypus (assembly GCF_964656455.1). Classification (NCBI taxonomy): domain Eukaryota; kingdom Metazoa; phylum Chordata; class Mammalia; order Carnivora; family Phocidae; genus Halichoerus; species Halichoerus grypus. The sequence continues at coordinate 138,184,762 of NC_135712.1, forward strand.
CAACAGGGATTCTGAACCTAGAATTCCCTGAAGAAATATTTTTTATATTTGTGGCAAAGTACTAAGGATAAGAAGCTAATAGGAAAGGGAAAAGCCTAATCATATAGGAAGGAACAGCATACAGGTAGCTGGGGAGTGTGTTTATGGGAACATGCTTAGGAAATTATGTAGGATCAGAGAGAAAATCAGGGTGTTGAGAGCATGGAGAACGAAGGGGAAATGGCGGAGAGAGAAAGCTGAGGATGAAGCTGAATTGGTAAGTGGCTAGATCTTTCTGGTCTCTTTCCATTGTAATGGGAAGCTATTAAAGACACTTAAGCAAGGGAGTAAAACCATCAGATTTACATTTTCAGAATATCACTCTAGCTGTAGCTAGAGAAAGGAGGTTACAGATGATCCAATGGAGGCCGACTGCAGAACTCTGAAAGAGCTGGTGGCTTTAGTAGAAGTAAAGTGTAAAAAGAACTTAGGAAATAGGATCAACAAGTCTTGGTGACTGAACTGTGAAGTCGGGCCAGTTAGAAAAGTAGAAAAATACATTAGTAATGATCTGTGGATTTTGAGTGAGCAACTAACTGGGTCAATGGTTGAACCACTTATGGTAGAAGAAAAACCAGGAAATGATTGACTGAGCTAAAGATGATGAACGGTCAAGTAAAAATGAACTGAAAATAAGTATATTAAATTTAGCAGCATGGAGATTTTTGATGATCTTAGGAAGATTTCTAATAGTGTTAATAAGGAAAACAAGTTGTAAAAAACTTAGTTGTGTAACTGTGTCCCCAAGTGGCCTAAGAGTACCAAAGCAGCTGCACAAAATGGTCTACTGGAAAGTGTACAGAAAATATTAGAACTCCTATTTATGTTTTTTTTTTTTTTGCCAAAAAAATAAAGCAATTAAGTTATAATAACATTCAGTATTTGGGTGATCTGTGGCTAGCAAGCTAGCCTGAGGAGAGAAAGGACCAAAGTACAGAGGGAGTTAACAACAGGCATGTTCACTCCTACTTCTACTCTTAACCATATTACAAGGTTTTGCGATTCATATGTGCCTGGCTAAGTGAATTTATAGATTATGTTATATAGTTTTCACTAATGAACCCTCAACCTAGCTGTAAAAGATTATAAAGACTGGGGGCACTTGGCTGGCTCAGTTGGCGGAGCGTGCAGCTCTTGATCCTGGGGTTGTGAGTTCAAGCTCTGAGTTGGGTGTGATTACTTAAAAATAAAATCTTAAAAAAAAAAAAGACATCTCATCATCCTAAATTATGTTCTGAAGGTCTTCTGACTATAATACTGTGATTATCTTTATTTTAAAATTTTATTTATTTATTTATTTAAGAGAACACCAGCGGGGAGGAGAGGCAGGGGGAGAAGCAGACTCCCTGCTGAGCAGGGAGCCCGATGTGGGGCTTGATCCCAGGACTCTGGGATCATGACCTGAGCCAAAGGCAGACATTTAACCAACTGAGGCACCCAGGCACCCCTTACATCAATGATATATTAATACATTTTTAAAAATTAAAAATATTTACTCAATAGCTTCTGTTGACATTGTTTCCTGATACAGTATAATGGCATAATAGTACATGTATATAATTTATAAACAAAAATATATATTGAAAGGCTATGCTCAAACATTTTACTGATAGGGTACATGATTAAAGAATGGAAGCTTGCTAGACAAGTATGTGAGAAGTAAAGATACAGTGATGAGTACCGGGAGCTCTTCCGGAAACTTGCTGTAAAGAAATGAGAACTAGAGGACATGTAGGATCCAGGGATATTTGTACGCTGGCTTGTTTCTCAGATAGGAGAGTTTACAGGAAAGGTTCCTAAACACTGATCTGCTTGTGAAAAATACAGATTCCCCAATTCCTCCCCATCCCTTTCTGATTTAGCCAGTCTGGGGTTACATCTAGGAACCTGAATGTCCAGCTCATCCTGATGCCAACAGCCTAACCTTAGTTGAAAACTGGCCTTTATAAACCAAGGCTTAAATGCCAATGAGAAGAATCCCCAAGAGAAGAGGAGGTTCAAGACTGCACACAGTCCATGTGAGATTCCACAGTGAGCAGAGAAGAAGGGATGCAGGGACAAAGGAGGAGCTGGCTTTTGTTCGGAGCAGACATGGTTGCCCCACTTCCAGAAGGGATGAGTGCAACAGATGACTGAAGAAACTTACTGAAGATCTAGTGATGAGAAATCCAGGGTATTCCCAACAGGGAGGAATATGCTCCTTTACCAGAACTGATACAGAAACACACAAAACAGGTCTCCATTTTTAAAGAATTCTTACAAAAAGGCACAGCTATATTTTTGTTATTGTTCTTTAATTAAACGCAGGTTTTCATTTACTGAGAGAGGGTAAGAACTCATCTAGAGAACTTTTATTTTCAATCTGATACTTCCAATCTGGAAATTACCTCATTCGTTGTGGTTTTTATGGGCACTCAAACAATCCTGAACAATAGAGTTTATTTTCTTGCCTTATTTCTTTACATATTCTTTGGCACAACTCCATACACACGAAGAGATAAAAGCAAAGTCTGCTGATTGCATGGCAACTACAGCAGCTGGGCAGCCAGGTACACAAGGCAGCAGTTACCTGCCTGAGGGAGGTGAAGTTACTTGGAGTACAAAGAGAAGTTCAAAATGTGCAATCTGTCTGGTTTTAGGTCAAAAAGATGGTTTGCTCCACTGATCATACTTAGATTTCAATTATTTTGGTTTCTAATGTGAAATATATTCAAGACTCTTCATAAGAAAAAAATATATAATATGTATATTTTGTCAAATCATGTGATATAACCCATGGAAGCTGGATTAGCAAATTTACTTCTTTAGTAAAGGACCAGGGGTCCTCAAGCCCACCAGTCTTCCTTCTACCTTTATGTAGCCTTTTGCTTTCATGACTTTTAAATTTAGAACCTGTTTTTAAGCATAAAAGTTCTGTTTAATAATTTTTTAACCTTAGTTTTAATCAGCGTGTGACTTCAATCATCTTATTTCTTACAACCCCTCCCCTTTTTTCTATTTATAAAAGTAAATGTTGTTGTAAGAAATTCTCAGGAAATACTGAGTGGTATAAATAATAAGGAATCACCTGTAATTTCACCCTAAGATAAAATTATAGCTAAGATGTCTGTGTATAGCTTTCCAGACCTTTAAAAAATGAATGTTTATGTATGTGCATTTTTAATAAGAAAATTGAAATATAATATACATATACACAACATATGTTGTTTAATTTTGGAATTCCCAGTTTACCATTTTTCCCCCATATAATAACTCTCTTAATGCCAAAATAGACCACAGCATCATTTTTAATGGATGCTAAGAATTCCGGTATACAGACGTGTTGTAATTTAAGTGATCTGGTATGCAGTATATTTTACCTTTAAGAATGGTAGGTTCACAACAAGAAATTGGACATTTAAATCTTATGTCCAAATAGAAGACTTCTTCTCTAAAGAGATCATATAAAGATCCAGACTAAAAGGTTTCTTACGAGATTAAGTTTAAAAATAAACCAACTCATAAAAAAATAAACCAACTCATTTTATCATTGTCTAACAATACAATATTATATTTATAATTTCTACAGAATAATTTCAAATGATAATTCTTTCAAATAAATAAATGCATACCCATATACACTACGGGCAAGAATTTCTAGAGTGATTAGAGTTGATGAAAAGTCCTTAATAACAATTCTATACACATTTTAAAAGTAGGCATGTGCCAAATAAAAGTATGCAGCTAAACTAGTTGTGTAATGACTGAAGGCTTATTTTAAGCAAATCATACTTCAGAATCACATATTTTCAACCTAGATAAAGTTGCAAAATTGGAAAAATAATGCTTTTAACATTCTAATGTTCTACGTCTTTGAAAAACTCTCTCTGCTGTTTCGAAACTCCTTTTCGAAGGCAAAGGGTATAAAAATATATAAAGGGTTATTGGGAAATTATGTCCTTTAGGAACACTAAACACTCAGCATGTATAACCAACAAATTTAAGTCAAGTGAGTCATTAGGGAAATGCAAATTAAAGCCACAATGAGATACTACCTAACATCCACTAAAATTGCTACAATAAAAAAAACATAGTAAGTGTCAGTGAGGATATTGAGAAATTGTAACATTCACACACTGCTGGTGAGAATGTAAAATGGTGCCACAACTTTGGAAAACAGCTTGGCAATTTCTTAAAACATTAAACATAAACTTACCATACAGCCTAGTGGTTCCACTCCTAGGAATCTACCCAAATGAAAACACGCCCACACAAAACCTTGTATGTGAATGTTCACAGCAGCATTATTCATAATTGGCAAAGATGGGAAACAACCCAAATGTCCATCATGGAATACTATCCAGCAATAAAAAGGAATAAATTACTGATACATCCTACAATATGAATAAACTTCAAAAACATACAAAGTACAAGAAGCCAAAAGCAAAAAGCTACATATTGTGTAATTCCACTTCATAAAATATCCAGAAAAAGCAGCAAAATAAGTTTCTAACATCATCACCTTTTATTGAGTACCAATATATTCCAGTACTTTATATCTTAAAGGAAAAGCTTATTGGCAAACTTCAACATCATTGACTATCACTTTAATTATATTTCAAAATTTTACTTTGCAGTTTTAACCAAATAAATATTATAAGAGTGATGAGCACATGAGTGCTCAGGATTTATCTAGTTTATACACATTCAATGCTTTTTAATTCTTTCTCTTGCTGCTTGACTTTGGTCTATTTTAATTATCAATTAAGTACCCCCACTCAAAACAGGCAAGTCAGGGGAACATAACTGTCAAATTCTGTAGTATAACAAATAGTGGTGATGAATGCTTAAATAACAAAATACTTTTTTAAACTATGCATTCCAGTGATCCATGGATAACTAAGACTTGGTGATAAAAAACAAGATTCATTCTAATTTCTCCCAATTCCCTTAAGGAACTCAGAAAAAGATACTATGTCCCAAGGCCTAGAGAAATAAGAATTGGTAATAGACTGCCTACTAAAAGCATATGTGTAATAGGAAAGTTTATTTTCTTCTAAACTCTACATTTGTTTTGTCAATAAAATGACATTTTGTTTTTAGTTTAGTATCCAGAGGCTTTCTGGTGATTACAGAGTTTTAAAGGCCTCAAATTATATCTGAATTGCAAAGTTAAGAATCAAAAAAAAAAAAAAAAAAAGGTTACAGAACAGTCAGAAAATGTGAATTTATCTTCTGAGTCAGAACACTAACGAAATACTACTTAGTCCAGGAAATAGCTATTTTGTAAAATAAAATGTTTTCATGTATTACACTCTTTTCTGTAAAGCTGGTTAGTACTGTGCATTTTAAACTGTAACACTGAGATTCAACAAAAGATAAAGTAGGGAATCTTAAAAGATATATTCCAACACTATAATTAGAAAACGTAAGAAATGGTGCTCAAAATGAAGAAGTTAAATGTGCTTCTGTATCAACCTTAACTGCAAAACTGAAGACAAGATGGAACACACATGCTCACGAGAGGGGCACAAAAGAATCCACTGGCGCACATCTTAGATTTACTTTTTATTTCGCCTTTTTTACAAAATTGTTGTATAAGGTACATAACATACTAGAAGTATATAATTTATAAGGAAATAGATGCTGGGTTATGTACTCAACATTTTATGACTGTTAAGATGTGTAACCAAAAACCACTCTTCTAAGGAACGGACTGACTAGTAGGGTTACTATTATGTCACATTAGAATTAAGTAGTCACATTTTTCCATTATTCTGTGATAACTTTGTACTGAATGGAGCAGCTCAGATACTTTACAGAAAGAATTATTATCACCAAGGGCAAACCTTTATAGTTTATAAAGACCTTTATAGTTTACAATGTTTTCATGTATGCTATCTCATGGAATACCCACAGCCACTTAGTATCATTACTAATTGATCTGACATATTCAGTAACAGTTTCTCGAAAGCATTTGTAAACACTAGTTGTATTTATTATTATTATAAGTAAAAATTAGCTGTGAAGCTAATGAGAGGAGAAAATATTTTAAAGACTGTAAGTACACTGAAGCACAAAGAAATATGTTTTAGAAGAGTTAATCCTCCACAAAAAAAAGTTTGGAAACCATTCAACAAGAATTATATAAAAGGACAGTTAACTCTCTGTCTCTTCCCCTGATAGCCTTTACCACCTTTATTCTTTAGTTTTTAAAGACAAGCTTAGGATCTTCTCAGCATAAACAAAGAAATGACCACCAGGGAAGTGAGGTTAAAGACTCTGCAATTACTCAACTGGAGAAAATTAAGGGTAGATTTAGTAACTGACTCTATATATAAGTTCCGCTTTATGGAGGACAGTGACAAGATGTTTTACTAAAATTAAAATAAGAGGATACAAGTTGAAGCTGGCTACTGACAAAATTACTATAGAAAAAAAAAATCACAAAATTTTTGAGTGAAAATTCAGAGGAAAACTTAAGGACCTCTATCAAAAGGAATTTTTGTAAATAGGATAGTTTCCTATTAAATGAGATCAGTTAAGTGTACCAAGGATGCCTGTAAGAGATCAAAAGTTTGATTGCAGTTCTTCAGAAGTATGCATCTGTGTATGCCACTAACTAAACTTCACTAATCTGGTAGCACCCCTCTCAATAAATTAATGCATTGTTATTTACCTTAAAGAAGTGGATTTCTTTTACCAAACTGAGGGGTTGATAATGGTTAGGTTATTGGAATTAATAATCTTCATAATGAATGGCAGCAGGTAAAATTTAGATCAGAAGTTATCAGTTTCCAGTAAAGGAAATCTAATATGACTGCCATTGTCCAGCAAGTCTGTTACTTTGTTTTAGGTTAAAGACATATGCTAACTTGTTACTGATTTATGTACCAAGGCAATGGGTACATTTATGAATGACAAAATGATGAAATGCCTAAGAAGCAATAAACCAAAAGTTAAGATTTAAAAGTATAAAAAAAGACAACCATTTTCCCTTTGTTACAAATTTGACAATTTTTTAAAGACCTAAGGAAATCTGGATGTATTACAATTCTAAGAACCAAGAATACCAAGGGCATAAATTCAGGAATAAATCACAACATATCTCAAAGCTTTTGCTGTTTCAATACTTTGAATAGTTAAGAAAGGTTTAATTCTAACATTACCATTGGAGCAGATGGTCGATTTGATGACTGTCCTTCACTGTTCCCTGCATGCTGGATTAACCCGCTAGGATTTGAAGACTGTGTTATAGGAAGCTGGGTACTGGATGCAGGTTGCTGAGATAATTCTACTTTGTAGCTCTTATTTGATCCATCCAATCTGCTACTTCTCTCTATGGCAATCAGGTCTCGAATTTTTTGCAGCTGCTCCACTGAAGCTTTTTTAGGAAAGATAAGATGTGTTTCTCCCTGGAATTTATAAAATTGGGAAAAATTTTAACCTTTGCTTTATACTGACAGTCATTCATATATATCTATAAAATGAAATCAATACCATAGAATACATCATATTTTAACAATCATTCTGTTTTCCTACCATTATGGTACTTTTTTTTAAGTAGTCAAAGGTAAAAAGTGCCTATATATGAATCAGGAAGTTAAGAAAATTGGGTCTCCTCCTTTGCATATAATGCATAGCTTATTTGATTGGTTCAAAGGCCGTTAGAAAAATCTTTTCTTTTAGAAATAATAAGTCACAAAGTCTCATAAGAATTATAAAAATGCACATTCCTATCTTCTCTGCAATAGTATATGATACTACTATTCTCTGTGAAATTCCTTATGAAATAATAGTAATTACTAGAGATGCAGCCATACAAAATGATCCAGGGTCAAGAAGTTATATATAAAACAACCTTTGAATCTCCTAAACCCAAGACTTTAAAGAATAGCTACATGATTAGAAGTTTGGATATAGGGTCCACTAATTTTTCCAAGAAAACAAGAAGTACAGCCTGATGGTCAATTCAAAACTATGGATTGTCAACAGTAATACAAAGGTGGTCCAAACAAAACAATCAAACAAAAATCCTGTTCTTCAAGTGGTGATTCATTTAATAAATACCCATCATATAATCAGAGTGCTTTAAGATACAACAAACATTACAACAAAGCTCACATTGTAAAATAGTCAGCAAATTACAAAACAAAAGTTAAATGAAAATATCTTCAATCAAGTTTCAAGGCATTGAGAAGCAACAGTGTTAAAATAATTAATTCCACCAACTGCATATGAGATAAAATGATTGTTAACGTGTAGTAGACAGACTTGCAGATTTTAAGCTTAATTTAAGCTTCACAACTGAGAATGACCTATTTCCCTGGTGATGGCAGACCTATCAGAATCAACTGACCAACACATTTCTCACTAATGACATGAAAATTAATTCCATATGAATCCCTTTTAAAAAGCTAGAAGAGGCCATTAAGCTCTATATATTCATTACCCATAATAGCTGTAAAAACAAAACTATCATTTATTGTGTTCATGTGTTCTAGGTGCTATGCTAAACATTTTATGTATGTTATCTCAAGTAACCCTCACAATCACCCTGAAATGTAGGTATTAGGTTTATCACTATTCTTTATATGAAAATATGAAAGCTCAGAAAAGTAAAATAATCTGCCTGATGCTACAAAATAATTGTTGGAGTAAACCTTAATTGTTAAGCTATAATTGACTACATCTTAGACTGAACAGAGACCAAAAACCATAAGCTTGTACTAATAGTTGGAAGTGTTGAGCAAAAAGAGAATATTTCTACAGCTGTGATGATGACATATATGATTAGCATTGGATCACAACGATTTTCCAACATTAGAAAGGAACCACCTCACATCTCTGATGAGGTTTCTCTTTAGAAACCAGGTATCTAGGTTAAAACCAAATACGGATGCTTCCCATCTCATAACGTTAGTTGAGCAGCACTGAGAGAGGTAGAAGACACCATGGGCCAAGGTAGAAATCCAGCATAACAGCTATCTGGATCTATGTTCAGTCCATACCACAGAGAAGGCCCTGATAAGACAGAGATGCTGCTTGTGCCTTGCTCCCCTCCCTTCTAACTTTTCAGGACCAGTCCTAAAAGAATGTAGGATTATGGCCAAAGTGTCTATACCAAAAAGTTTCATCAACAGCACTGTATTTTCACAAAAGGACAAAATGACAGGCTTAATGCACTAGATCCAATAACATTTTAAGAAATTAATGAGAATCCCAGTATTTAACAAAATCCGTATTTCTCAACACATTTTTGCTAAGACAATTCTCACTGTCAGATGTTAAGCAAACCTGGCTCCTGCCCACTAAATGCTGGTAATATCTTTTAGTCACCAAAACAACCAAAACTGCCCTCCTCCTTATGGTACCTGATGAGAACCACTCCACTCAGGAAGCCGGAGGAGTCGCATATCCATGCGGATCCCAGTCTTTCTCAACCTCCTTCTCAAAATTTTCACAAAGAATGTAGCCTCAGAAGCAAGTAGGCCCAAAAGTACCCAGGATTTTAATATATACCTGAACATTTTGGGGATGGGTCTGAGATTCCTACTTCATCTTAAAGCCTACTGAGTTTCTTTCTAATGGTAGAGTTCAATTGCAGTTCCATTGGTTCCTTCTGCAACTTAGCCACACTGATAAAACATTTATTGCAGGGGCGCCTGGGTGGCTCAGTTGGTTAAGCGACTGCCTTTGGCTTAGGTCATGATCCCAGGGTCCTGGGATTGAGGCCCACGTTGGGCTCCCTGCTCCTCGGGGAGCCTGCTTCTCCCTCTCCCTCTGCCTGCCGCTCCCCGTTTGTGCTTTCTCTCGCTCTGTCAAATAAATAAATAAAATCTTAAAAAAAAAATTTATTGCAGATGGGTCCTGAGGTATGACATCTGAAGACAATCAGAAATTTGAAGTACAAATTAGTCTGATCAAAGCATGTTAATCTTTTCTGAAACTGTCGCTCCATTTGTGTCAAATACTACTGCAAGTCTCAATCTAGCTTGTTACCTGGCACTGGTGTGCCCAACCTTTGGGTCTGCCTGAGACGGGTTTTCTAGAATGTGGGATTTTGAGTACTAAACCCAGGACAGCCCCAGGCAAACTGGGATGGTTGTCATCATACCCAGCACTCAAATATTTGTTGAATGAAAAGACAAATATGACTCTACAGAATATGTGACACTTCAAAACTGAGAAATCAGTAGTTTCCAGTTGTCATTTACTAAATTTTTCTGTCATTTAACTCAAAAGTCTGTATTTCCTTGAACAAAATCAGCCATGTTCTCAATTTTTCCTCCTATCCCTTTAAGTTCTTTATGTTCAGATGTCGGTAACCAACAAGCAGATGACAACATAATTTATATCTCCAGGCTGACCTCTCCTTTTGAGTTACAGACTCATATATCCAACTGCCTACTTGTTATCTCTACTTGAATGGTTAACAGTGTTTCGGTTATAATCACCCAAAAGAGGAAGCAGTGATTTCTCCTGGCATCTGCTACACTCCAAGATTTCTCAATCTGAATTAATGGTACTTGCATCCACTTAGATGCTCAAACCAAAGCCTAGTAGTATCCGATTCCTTCCTT